>NC_136809.1:36600080-36620080 GCF_951216825.1 Electrona antarctica | reverse complement strand
AAAGGGAGGCAATCAAAGGGCTTTTACACCATATGCCATGACTACTGATTTGTGTTTTTCAATAAACCCCAAAGCTTAAAAAAAGAAACCTTCAAAAGTAAACTTTCATAACAATAACTCCTTGAGGCAGCTCCCATTATTGTCTACAACAGTATAAAACCCACATGAATACACTTTTGAGATAACAATATTCATTTCTGTTTCCCAAATGAATAAAATGCTTGTTGCCTTTTTACCACAGATGTTCCGCCCAAAGAACACTTTCATCAAAAGGAAAATAAGCTTGACATTAAATGCAAAGAGTTTGTTGCCGGGACTGTTCTCCCAAGTCGAGACACGTACTGAATTGTTAACATTGTCTCATAGCTGACAGCTTACATTGGTGTATTGGTGTTATATGCTCCTTTAGTTACATGCGCCCCAAAAGCACAAAATTAAATGAAAAACAAAAAAACTTGAGGGGTTTCCAAATGTACCCATAATGGTCTGTAACTCTGTGTACAAATGGAACTAAATTGGAACCATTTGGACTAGACACAAGACTATTCCTATTCCTCAGCAGTATCTCCACTGAGATCCTGCTGAGGCTGTCATCCACTCCTTTTAGCCCTGAAGCTACAATCTGGAACATATTTTGAGTTTGTTAATACAATGTGACTGACACTGTATGTGCCCTGGTGGCCTATAGGATTATGATCATTTCAACTAGACGGCACACTATTGTAAACTGTCTACAATAGATGTGCCCCCATCTTTTTTGGAAATAATGCAATTTCAGCACCTCTATCCATTGGGACAGGGCCACGCCATAAAACGTAGGGATTGTAGCTATAATTGACTTGAGGAGAGGAGACAAACTAGGATATCTTGCCATTTTCTAGCGCAGTGGTTCTCAAAGTCGGATCCAGGGACTCCTTGAGTGGGTTTCAAATAGACCCTTACATGTCTTGTAACTTGAGAGTTATGGGGGTCCTTGAAATAAGTACCATGGTTCTCAAATGTAGTCCCTGAGGACTGTTGAAAATCACTCCTGTGAAGATAGAGGAACCGTACTGCTGAAAACACACACAGCAGGGGGACAAATATACTGTTTGGTCGACATAAAATAATTGTAAACAATTATGATAAAGTGGAGCAAGGCTTGGTTACCATGGCTGCACCCAGTCAAACACAATGCGCTCTATATTGAGGTAAAACTGAACAGGCATACAGTAATGTGCTTGGACATTAAACAGACCTAATAGAGTAATAGACCATTTGGAAGTGAAATGAAAGTGAAAGTCAACTAACCTGCTTAAAAACATTCATAATTGCACGGTACTGTAGATAAGAAAGATCATTAGTGCTGCCATGGCGACTATTGGACATGAGTGATTAATATACTATATAGTAATGTGTTAATGAATATCTGCACTAATGTTATTATTCCCTCTGTTCGGGGCAATACCTCAGGCTAAGGGCAGGTACCCACATGGTCCAATGTTTCCGTCCTACCAAATTAAGCCATGCCTTTTATAAAAGTCTGCACTAAGCTGGTGCTAATCAAAAGACTGATTGGAAATTCGCAGTGCCCAATACCGTGGCAGCTGCCAGTGGAATTTGAACAAAAAGGCCGAAATAGAAAACCCGGTCCTTTATCAATGTGGCAGCTGTCCAACTGGGAGCCTGGGGAGTTTAAGTTCCAAAATTAAGTTCTATTGATCTGATTGCAGAGTAATGACGTTCCCTTGACATTCCACCGGGTGTCAAAAGCCCTTCAAAGGAATTCGGGACCGTAAAAGAAATAATGATTTTCCCTTCTAATTTACTCATATATAAGTACTTCATTGATCTGGTACAAGGCTATTGTTTAGTATGGCTGGTGAGGAGCATTGAATAATACTGTAGTGTTTATTTAATACTTACAGATAGCTCCAAGTTAAGTTGTTCCATCTGCTATACTTCAAGACAGCTTTATCTCCTAGACTAGAGTGGCCTTTTGAAAAGAGCCCGCATTCCAGAAATGGATAACTGTATAGGTCAAAAGGAAAATGCCATGCTCTGCTATGTCTTTCTCAGTGGAGCTCACACCTCAAACAGAGGATGGATTCCAGCCCTGTCTGGATGATGATATCAAGGTTAAAGCTTTGGAGAATGCAAGGGGACTGCACTTCCCAGAGACAGACACTGGAGCAAGGTCTTTCCTGGCCAATCAGACTCAAGCGGTGTAAAGTAAACCCAGCAGGCCTGATTTCTATCTAGCTCACCATGGCCATGTCTCAACCCAAACTGTGACAGTAAGCATGGGAATTATTTCAGTCAGAGCCTCGGTGGACCACTCCTGTGTGACGGCAGTCACAGTTGCTGTCAACAGAGGTGAAATAAGGTTAATCGCCCTGATGAGAAGAGGTATGAGGGAAGACAGAGAGACAGAGAGGGGGCTGGCTGTGGCAATCATTAATTTCAATCAAGCTCTCAATCTGCCGGAGTTAATAATATCAGCATGCTCCCTCGACCTAAGACAATGGTACAAGACCGCCTACGCAAATGACTCAATTAATTTACCCCATTAAACTGGACAGGTTGGGGGGGCAGGGAAATAACACGAGCAGGAATGAATTAATTACAGGTATCATTGTAAATTGTATTTATATCTTAAGTTGTCAGTGGAGATGGTTGAATTGCAGGGGAGATGACTGCATGGGCTGGAAATCAAGTAGGGAGGATATATAGTAGATGAGTGTTTTGACAGGTAAAATAGTAGGGTCGATCTGTATAAATCCATGACATACATTAATTCACTAATTCAGTTCGAATTAACATTACTGGGTTTTCATTTAACCACTTTCAACCTTGTGTTCCTATTTTGGACATGCCATAGGCTACTGTATAGGTACATCATTTAGAATTAGAAATCTTCCAAAATATCAAAAATAGCAGATCTACTGTAGTACCTTGACACCATCATATGACAAAGTAATAGGGTAATTAATAGCAGACCAAGCTTTGCTCCATTTTACGTGTGAAGTACAAAACAAAAGATACTGATTAAAAGTTTAAAACATACAAAAATAAATCCAAACCATTATAATAATTACTTAATTACTTAATAATCACTTTTGTCATGCATAATTTCAAGGTTTGCAATTTAGATTTTGAGACCATTGCAGAAGAAACTGAAATAACCAACTGGTGAAATCATACCTCTGTCAATTTCTCTTTAGGGCACTTTGGTTCACAGCAGACACCCACGTATCTCCTGCACATCTCCATTCTCAAACGAAACGCAGCCTGTCTACCAGAGACCAGAGTAGGCCAGCGTGCTGCAGAGTGAAGACTCATCTGGTCTGACTCAGGAAATCGCCCTGGGCTGTCGCTCTTATGGTTAGTTTTATGTCTCTGTGTAGTGTGGTGGATACTTGACTTTAGGTTTCTATTCAGTCTTGCCTGAGGCTGATACATCTCAGCCAGCAAAAAATACACAAACTACAATGAACTCACAAACCCCTTCATGCCGCTACATCAACCCTCTGACCCCCGCTCAGCCCCTCACCAGAGCCTGCAACTCCCTCAACGTGATTATCGACTTATTTAATATGGAAGCCGACGCCCGTCTTGTGAATTCTGCGCAACTAGCACTATTGAAATGTAAATGTCCCCCTTCGTAGCTTCCCTTATCAAAAGAAATGTGCTACACCTGTAAATAAGAAATGGGCTCGGAGACAAAAATGCCTGCGAGCCTGGAAATGGCTTACTTCACACTATCGGGATAGGCGAGCAAAGCGTGTGCACGCGGCTGTGCCCCGGCGCACACAGCGCACGCTCACACAAGCGCACCGTTTCCCTGACTGGGCTGTTATCTATATGCAAAGTATCTGTACTAAACTATCCACATCGCTGGCTCGAGGCGGACAGAAAATACCGGACCCCCCACCCCCCCTCCACACACACACACACACACACACACACACACACACACACACACACACACACACACACACACACACACACACACCTACAGTTAAACATGGCTAGTTTTCTGTATCGAATCAATGAGCATGCTGCAGACCAAGCTGTACGCATGCACGCACACACACACACAGTCACACAGTCACACACACACACACACACACACACACACACACACACACACACACACACACACACACACACACACACACACACACACACATGCACTTTCCTGCCGTTGTCCGGGTTTCCCTCCCCATACGGTTCCACATAGCCCCCTCCATCACTTCCTACTTCTTCTTACACCAGCTAATTACCAGGAAGAACAATTAGCACGATAAGTATCACGCCCTGTAATGTCCTTCCGGCCTCCCACGCAGGCTAGCTCTAACACAAAGGTGCCTAATTCCTCCCTTATTATCCCCCTAAATGATGCTTCTATAGGAGAGCAGGTGCTGGCGGTGCGCTGGAATGATTGTTTTGTGAATGGGGTTTTGATGGGATTAACGGAGAGAAGGACGGTGCTTAAGTCAACGGGGCTGCGCTTGGAGCGATAGCTAAGCTACTGTATATGCTCATCACCACCTTTCGTGTGTTCATTAAAGGAGATTCAAACTGTCAATGGAGGCCTGCGAGGACCAAAGTGCCCAGGGACAGGGAGCCTCGTTCCTTCCTGATTCTTTGAAATACCTTTTTGAATACCTTCCAAAAAAACAACAATAGAAACCCCCAGGCGGATAACCTCTAACTGTGGGTCCACTCTACTCTAATGCCCCATCATTTCTGAGAGCTCACTGGAATCCTGCTACATATTATGAATCTACTCTGCGACGTCTCCACTATCTAAGTCTGCTGTCGCATTCCAACCTTGCCGTTCTCTTCTCGTCTCAACTTTGAACCCCGTAACGTCAGGTTACAGCTTCTGCTGGGCAGACACGCCCTTCCAGTAGTCCAAGATGTCGTGAAGGTCCTCATCTTTAGCGAACTGCACCTTCTTGCGCAGGGCGTGGCCCGCTGCTATGTAGGAGGCCTCCTCACGCGGGTTCTTCTTGTAAGGCCGGAAGCGCTCCCAGATCCTCAGTGTGCTCTCCGAGGAGTACTCCGGGCTGGAGGAGTAGCCCGAGTTGTAGTTGTGATGTCGGGAGGGCGAGAGCTGGGAGTAGGTGGCCGTGGCGTCGCGTTTGGAGCGCCCGAGCGGCTTGAGGAATGACACCTTCTGGGCCTGCGATGGCGAGTCACTGGCGCCCTCGTAGTAGAGCGCGGGGAACGAGTGGCGGTGCTCGGAGCAATGGTAGTCCGGCTGCACCTCCAGGTGATGCTGCTGTGGCCCCGCACTCGCCACCCCTCCCCCGCCCCCGCCCCCGTTACCGCACCCCAGCCCTGCCCCGTTCACGCCCACTCCGCCCCCGTTAATGTTCCCCATCCCGTTTCCACTGCACCCCCCTCCTCCCCCGCTGCAAGGGCTTCCCTTCTCTGGAGGATACTTGCAGGGGCTGCGTTGCTCAGGCACGTCGACGCTGTACACCCGGGCACTCTTGGCGGACCCCATGGAGGATGGGGTGCTGCAGCGGTTCTTCATGACCGCCGCAACGGCTGTGTCGGCGCTCAGCTGCCTCTGGAGGGGCCGCACCGCGTTGGCAGGTGGTGGGTCCCGGTACGGTGGAGAGAGGAACCCCCCGCCGCTGATGCCCGGCCGCTCAGACAGGGGCAAGACCAGCGGCACAGGGGCCATGGACGGGTGAGGGTGAGGGTGAAGCTGCGAGTGAGGCTGGAGATGAGGTTGCAGGTGAGGCTGGGCATGGGGCTGGGGATGAGGTTGCAGGTGAGGCTGGGCATGGGGCTGGGGATGAGGTTGCAGGTGAGGCTGAGAATGAGGCTTGGGGTGTATCTTGGGGGAGGAGGACATGACCTGGTCCCCAGGGCGGCACGGGGAAAGGGGCAGAAGGTTGCGGGGAAGGGAGGTGATGCAGGCTGGTGGCTGAGAGGAAGAGACTGGCTCAGAGGTGCTGACCGCGCAGGCGGAGGCATCGAGCTTCAAGGCATCGATGCAGTTATTGATGATCTGATTGACCTTGTCCACCTCCTTGGCGATGGTGGAGATCTCGGACACCGAGCCGTGGTCGTCGTCATCTGAATCCACTCCGGCCTCCGTTCCGTTCTCAACCCCACCGCGCATATCCACCACCACTTCGCCGCCCCCGCCCACTCCCCCTGCTGTTACGCCTCCCTCCCCCGCCAGCGCCCCCGTCCTAACCTCTATGTAGTTGGCCTTGCCGCCCATGGCCTCGGAGAAGGCACTGGCCATTTTCTCCACCTGGGGCAGTGTGGAGAGGCGGGAGGAGCTGGTGTTGGTGGAGCCATGGAGCATGCCCGTGCTAGAGGAGGCGGACGTGGGTAGTTTCCCCCCAGTCCCACCATGGTGGTGCTGGTGGTGTGCCTGGATGGCACCTGCATCGTTAACCACTGCTGCCGCCGCCTCTGGGCCGTACCTGGAGAAACACGTGGACTGACTTTTAAGGGTCACTGCATAACTAAATACACTCTTAATAGAGACCAATTAAGAGTTGATGAGTTTGATTTTGCCCTCTTAGTGAGGCCACAGGATGACATTGAATTTGGTGGGCTTATTAAAGCTCAATCGGTATGAGACAGAGGCCTAAAGCCTCAGTGAAGTCTAGTGCACTATTGGGAATTCGAAATATAGATTTCCAGTTATTTCTTTTCTATGAATCACAATAAACAAACAACTAATGAGCTGCCGAAGCCCACAGCATAAATCCTTCAGAGGAAATCAATTTCAGTGACAGTATTATTAGCCCTGAGTTCAGCCATTATGTGACGTTGTGTTGGTTCAACTCCAGTACATGGACCACACAAAATCTAAATGGCAGTCCACAGAGAACACATATATACATATATACAAATAGAAAACTTGTTTGAAATGACCAAACCTGCCTGCCGATGATGTCACTGATAGGCAGATTTCTGAACTGTCTATAGCCCTCTTGAGAAAGTACAGAAATGGTGCGTGCCATCTTATAATGAGCATTAGTGAGAACCAATTATATGAAGATATGTTGAAAATGGGTGAAGTGGTCTTTAAAATGTCAATGTTTGTTTTTCAAATAGCAATTAAGCACACTGATCTGCTCAGTTTCACTCAGCGACTATGCTGTTGCTCACAACCGTATTGATGCACAGAATGAGTGGTTAGTTGTTCAAGCATGCTAAACAAACTAAACAACTAAACAAAACAAATGACTTTTTCATTGCACAATCACAGGAAAACAACCATGATTTATTAATGTGTGATCTCCTCTACTTCCTCCCCATAAGTTATACATGAACTTTCATTTCAAACTGCTGTTGCTTTTCAAGTTCAACTCTGTGAGAGTCAAACAATAAAGCAATATTTAAAAGTGCTTCTTACCTCATCTCTATGATGGTCTTCTTCACACTGATGGCCTTCTCCTTCTCTTCTTGCATGCGTCGCTTTCGGAGACAGTAATAAACCACTCCCAGCACAATGACCATGCCAAAGAGACAGCCCAGGATGGTCATGATGTAGTGGGTAGTGGTAGAGGGATTGGCTTGCAGGTCCTCCGGACCCAATGCCCTCGTGGCAAAGAACAGACAGGTGTGGTTGTATCGCTGAGATTTACTCGCCGACACCACACAAAAGGTGTAGTTGGTGTGAGGCTTCAGCTTATCCAGGGTGATAATCTCCTTCTTGTTTTTCAAGGGCATGATGTCTGCAACAAAAGTGTGGTTGTACTGGGACAGGATGTACATCTTGCTGTATGGCAAGGGGATCTGAACCATGAGAGAGGCGGTGTAGAAGGACACCGTTTGAAGCTTGATGGAGATCTGGTGGTTTATAGGGTCGGCTGTGGACGTCACAGTGGGCTGGTGATAGAGACCCTGATCCGGGTTATCCAGGCCCATCCCGGAGCCGTCCATGTCCGGACGCAGGGAGGGTATTCCAGGAATAATCATGCCATCCCGACAAATTGTTGAAAGAATTGAACGAGCATTCCTCCCGTGCCCAGGCAGGGGACTCAGGAGCGGGTAGCCAAACATCTCCCGAGGAGTCTCACACTGAAGCCGATCATAGGTGTGGGTCACATTATTGAAAGCTTCCAGCCAAGACAGGAAACTGTATAGCTCACAGCCACAGTGGAAGGGATTCCCTGCCAGTTCGCACACCATCAGCCTGTTGAGAACTGTGAAGGTGGAGGGGTCAATGCGGGCCAGTTTGTTGGAGGACAGGTCCAGGCTACTGAGGCTGGGGCACTCCCAGAAGGCATTGGTGGCAATGACTTCGATGAGGTTGTGCTGGAGGAAAAGGCACTGCATGCGGCCCAGGCCTCTCAGCATGCCTTCAGTTAAGTTGGTCAGCTTATTATAGCCCAGCTGGAGAACCTGTCAAAACAGCACATATTAAGCATGTTTCCATTTGGGGCATTTAGCTGACACTCTTACTACGGATAATACCAGTGACCTTAAAGCTGCACAGAGCAAGTCATCATCAATCTAAATCGGGGATTGAAAACGGATAATCACAGTCAATCACAC
The DNA here is from genome assembly GCF_951216825.1 of Electrona antarctica. Classification (NCBI taxonomy): domain Eukaryota; kingdom Metazoa; phylum Chordata; class Actinopteri; order Myctophiformes; family Myctophidae; genus Electrona; species Electrona antarctica. The sequence goes on along the minus strand of NC_136809.1, from coordinate 36,611,557 downwards.
CTAATTAAAATGCTGCACATCTAATGAGCATCACATTGAAACGGCAACGGTCTCTAGAGAAAACGGCAAAGTCCTGTTGCCCTCTCACTTTTTATTCTGCGTTTAGACGGAGGCACAACAGTGATTGGAAGTGCAGTAGTGTGCATGCCAGGTGGCTACTGTAGGGGGCAGTGACAGTGACGCACTGCCAGATAGACTAGTCACGCATGAGTAGAACCACTTGCGTTCTACTTCGTATCACATGGCTGTTTGTTTACATTCACCAATGCAGTGTGGTTTCATGGCTTGTTCAATTTGAATTCCTAGGATGAGGATTCACCGTGCTGCCCGTTTACATGGAGACACGAGGCAGAGCGTTTTAAAAGATTCCCACTCTGGAAGTTATGTTTTCAATCACCGTTGTTGCCGTCTAAACGGAAGGGACATCTAATATTTTATTTTTCCGTTTTCTCTCGAGAACGCTGTTTCAGCATCAATACACATTCATTTGAAAGTTCCTGAGAGTCAAGACGACTCCTCAAAACAGGCCATGCACTCAGCCACACACAGTAGAGTAAATCAAACAGAAGTAACAATATCGGAGTTCTGCTTTGCGGACCTGTAGGTTGGCCTGTCCGGCAAAGGCCCCGTCCTCAATGTAGCTGATCTCATTCTTGGTGAGGTTGAGGTCGGTCAGGTTGGTGAAACGATACATGGAGGTGAAGAGCACTGCTTTCAGCTTGTTCTCATTCAGCCTCAGGTCATGAACCTACAGGATAACGTAGACAGGTTAAGTTACCACTGACAATTGTACTGTGTACAGTCATCATCATCATCATCATCATCATCATCATCATCATCATCATCACCATCACCATCACCATCACCATCATCATCCTCATCATCATCCTCATCCTCATCGTCATCATCATCATCATCATCATCATCATCATCATCACCATCATCATCATCATCATCATCATCATCATCATCATCATCATCATCATCATCATCACAATTTTAACCAGAGACTGCAAGCATGTCATCTAAAGTGGCAGTTTAGCAAAAGATAGATATTTTACAAATATGTGGAGCATGTCCTTTGTCTGACACCATCATATAGGCTAGATTCTGAAAGAAGCACTGACAGGCATGTCATACTGATATGGTTGACTATTAGTCATAAAGCACAATGGCACTGGAACTACATTTCATCACAATAAATCTGCTGCTCGTTACTTGGAATGGATTCACCTTGGCAGAAACACTTGCTGTGTGTGTGTGTGTGTGTGTGTGTGTGTGTGTGCGTGCGTGCGTGCGTGCGTGCGTGCGTGCGTGCGTGCGTGCGTGCGCTAAATTGAGAGTACAGTTTACATACTGCTGGTTGTTCATGTCAGTGTGTAACTTCAGTATAGACTGCATTCACAGAATACCATAACGATCATCTGCAGAACATGTGAGCTTGTAGATTGACCATTTCCATCACTGACATAAAATATTTTAAAAACAAGATAACCATAGGGGACGATTAGGTATAGGGTTTAAGTGGTTACAATTGTTGATCAATTTGCTTGAGTCTCAAACTGACATCCAAATTACACTTTGGAATAGAGCACATAATATAGTCTGTGGGTGTGGGTACATTTGTAACACTGCCAAACATTTATTTTATTAGCGGGGCACAGGGCATCTTTCCATTCCATTTCGCTTTTATGAACCCCCTTTGCAGTAATTATATGCAAATGATACAAATGGGGTGGTACCATTGACTAACACTGACAAATGTGTGGGGTTAATGGTGTAAGCGACCCACCAATCTTGTATGAATTAGAAAACACTGTATACCGTCATAGTCTCAGACTCGGACCCTAATGTCATGCTAATGTTACTAGTAAATATTAAAACCCCTAGAGACATTAATGTACCTTGCAAATTGCTAGATAGTTATACTGTATATACTGACCGTGTTGTTGATGTGCTGGGGGATGGTCTCATATGGTGGCTGGTTCTGGCTGCAGATAGCCAGCCAAACATAGCCCTTATCCCCCTCTATCAACCAGCAGTCCCCTCTTGCCAAGCCAGGCAGGTGGAGAAACACCAGCATAGGGATCAGGAGACAGAGGAGAAGGGAGGGAGAATGCAGTCTGCTGACCATGGTTTAGGGTAGGATTGTCTCAGGTTGTCTAGATGGACGAGGGTAAAAAAGAGAGGGCTGAACTGTTTAAAACTAAAGGAGGGCTAAAGGAGAAGGGGTAAGCGGGCTGGCGCAGTAGGCAGAGAGAAAGGTCAGCAATAAAGGCGTCTCTCCACTGTGATTAGAGCTGAGCGAGCAGCACGGCAGGATGGTCAGTCCCCATTTTAGGTGTTTCGCTTCGAAGGGTTTTGGCCCCTGCAACTACTCATGTTCCCCGACGGCAGTATCCCTTGACGACATAGGCGTGGATGTTCTCAGAAAGTTAGGGACCTGCATGAGAGGGAGAGAGGGAGGGAGAGAGAGAGAGAGAGAGAGAGAGAGAGAGAGAGAGAGAGAGAGAGAGGGGGGGGGGGGGGGGGAGAGAAAGGAAAGGAAAGGAAAGGAAAGGAAAGGAAAGGAAAGGAAAGGAAAGGAAAGGAAAGGAAAGGAAAGGAAAGGAAAGGAAAGGAAAGTCGAGGAAGATTAATGGTGGTAATGATATGATATGATTAATAGTAGGCAGAACATTGTAATACACTTCATATATTCCCAGATGGTTGTGAATTAATTGAGTTTAAGTCTCAATTGTGCATAAAAAAAGATACGGATACTCTTGCCACCCAATCCCTTGAAGGTAATGCACCAAGGTGATAAATCTATTAGCTGGCATGATTATTTCATTAAAATGTAATAGTCATAGACATATATTTTGACATGTCAAATTAAACCAGGCTTTTTCCTGCCCTGTAATTATTCATGTTCATGTTCATGCAGTGTTCAATACTGAGACATTTACATAGAATGTACCAATAAAAATGGAAATGGGTAGAGTATGAAAACAGCACTGCTTTTCATTGTTATATTTACAAGGTTCACTAGTTTACAATTTGTCGTTAAATTAGCCTGTTTCACCTTCACATATTGAAACAATAATAGTTTCACAGGTGCAGTTTATACAGAGAGAAAGGAGACACGGGCTAAGTGTGGAACAGATGATGGTTGTTGTAATTTGCATGTCTTTGTAGGGTGCTAACTGACACTTAGCTATTACCTCCCTCGGGGGATTAGTCACGGATTAGGTCCTAAACCGGCATAAAATATTATGTATCTCATAAACACAGGTGTAGCCAGTTTAATTTGTTTCCAAAGTTTCAATCCATTCCCATGGTAAAGTTATCTCTGTGTAGCTGCATCTGCATGAATGACATAACCAAGAAATAATACATATACTGTACCAATGCATACATAGCCATGACTATATGTTTGTGCCAGGCCTGACTGTGATAAAGACAAATGTTCTTTCACACGCACGCACGCACGCACGCACGCACGCACGCACGCACGCACGCACGCACGCACGCACGCACGCACACACACACACACACACACACACACACACACACACACACACACACACACACACACACCTCCTTGCCCCTAGCATGTACCTCGGTTAGCCCGCAGTCAGCTCTCATTTAGCTTGAAGTGCTCTCTTCACATTGAAAAGTGACATTGACAATTCAATTCCTCCACCGCAGGCATTCAATTTGACTTTGACCCAACGATGTTGTCATCATCACATGTGTGGTTAATGCACAGTTGCACACACCAAAAAAGCAATTTACTGGCAAGAACGCTTGCGACCAGTGTCACCTTGATACATTTGAATTAATAAAGCCATGATTGTTTTATGCATTCACTTCCAAAAGGAAGTAGCACTGGAGTGGGTGTGCATGGACTTACAGAGTCTGTCTTCATGAAAGGATGTGTTATGTATTTTGTTCCATAAATGAACCATGCAGTCCAATTAAATTAAGTTACTACTGTACATGTTCTCTCTCACTATAGTACTGACCAACACCTAGTTTGGGCAGCCAGGGGGTCCTCAACTGGCATGCACCTAAATAGCATTGTTGATCTAGCTGGCTGATAGTGAGCAGATGGCCAGATGTCCCAACCAAGATCGTAGGCTATAGCATTTATATTCTAATAACCCCAATTTAGGACAAAAGAGGTTTAGGAGGTTTGGGTGTCAAATGACTGAGCCCTCTGCCTGTACTGTTTGCTATAAAGACCCACTGAAATGTACTGTAATTGTGTTGTACGGTCGGGAGCCGTGAGGCTGCCGGCTGGCTTGACCATAATGGCTGTTATGTACCCTGCTTCTGCTTCAGTACTTCTTCTCCGTATTTTTGCCTGAGTATTTTCAAGTCTCATGTTTGTGCGGTATAAGGAAGGAGAACACACAGTTCTCTCTATAGTTAATTTACAACAGATGCATGCACAGTAGCCTAATCATATTATTTGGTACGCACTGACACATTTTTACTCTATTTCTTATACTGCTCCATTCTCTCATCTCTGTGAAGAGAACTCCAGCTCCAGGTCTGGCCTGATAGTTTTACTTCTGGCATGGTTCCATTTCTACTCTCCTTCTCTGTGATAAATCCATGCAATATATATTCTATTTGAGTAAGTGCAGAATCCATTGGAAATCTGCCATTATGAACACTAATTTCAGTCCTGTGGTCTAGCCCCCCAATGTCTTTCTGCCCAGATAAAACCAAATCAGTTGAGCGACACTGGGACACTCTTGTTTTCTGATAGGTAGAGTGAGTCACAATAGATGTGAAATATTCTCTCTCTGCACACATTGTGCAACCATGTAGCCATGTCCATGTTTGCATGCTCTCCATGTGATGGAGTATGTGTGTGGATGTATGTCTATAGGCTCTGAGCAGCAGGAACTTACTACAGGCTCCATGCAGCTGCACAGGGGGAAGACGCATATCAAAGACATCAGTTCCACAACAACCCTGGGGACTTGGTCATGAATTCATCCACTGGACTGTCTGACATAAACATAACAGAGAGCAGGCACCAGGGGAACATGCCAGAAAACCTTCCCCAAACACATTCTAACTATGAATATGGATGGTTCCTTGGCGATATTAATGTGGCCATGTTCCTAGAGATGTTTTAAGCTATGTATGTTGTCTGTGCGCGTATTTAGTTAGTTGAAAAACGTACGTTGTTGGGGTTAGAAAAATCGATTCATGTAAGAATCGTGATTCTTATTATAAACGATTCAAAATCGCTTCACAATTCTTATTCTTATTCTAAGATACCATCAAAGTCAATAATTTGTAACGCTCTGTTTTTAGTTTGAGCTGTTGAAAATGTATTAGGCTACACTTGGTTGTTAAAGTCCAATGAAAACAATATGACTGAAATAATTTAGATACATCTGACTGGGACTTTCTTTAATGAGAATCTTTTTTCTTTTCTTTTTCATTTTTTTCTTTTTTTTAATCGTAACCCCAAGAATCGGAAATAAAATTGAATCGTGAGATAGCAGATGATTCACAGCCGTTTCTATATAAGTTCTCAAACTCCATCATGTCAAGGACCCCCAAAGTTATATTTATGTGGCTGCCAACCCCCCTCTAAAAGCTATAGTCCAGCCCTACAGAACGTCCCTGCACACTACAAACAGTAAACACAGGTCGCCTGTCCCTTTCTCTCTCTTCTTTATGACAACCTCAGCTCCAGGTAGTCTCGCTCTTCTCCCAGCTGTGGAATGACCTCCTGTCATTCACTTCTAATGCTGTTCCAATCCATCTCAGTCTGAAACATATTCCTCTTCAAACTTGACCTCATCTCCTCATCTCTTATACTGTTTATCTTTGTCTCTGAGCACGTCCTGCTTGTTATCTATGTAGACAGAAGCCGGTTCTGTTATAGACAGTGCTACAGTATGTTGTTTATGTTAATACGATCCCAGGTTTCATGCCTACTTGTTTTCCTAGTAGCTCATTGTACCACAATAAGCACAAACTTACTTTCTTAGCACTTAGTATTCCTGCGGGACCACCTGATGTGTTGATGGTTGACTTAAAGGTTCATGGCAGTTATTCCGATCTTGTAATTTGTAATAAGTCTCTTTGGACATAAGAATGCCTCAATTACTGTAAATATTGTCCAGTCATTGATTTGTTCAGCCAGCCAGCCAACTAGTTCAGCCTATGGTGTACTTCTGTGCAGAGTGCAATGGGAGCAGAGCATGCAGTAATTCCATTAGCGCTATCTATCGCAGAGACCAACAATGCCAACCACCTCAAGCGCTGCCTGCCTGCATCATGTTCAAAGCATCGCAATGTTCCTCCATTTGTTCTCTCCATTCCCATCTCTCTTAACCTTTTTTAGTTTTTAGTTTTGTATTCTCCCTTGGGGTCTCTAGATGCCCCCTCGCTCAGTCTTCCTAATTTTCCTCCTCAATACCTCTCTATGGTTAATCTATTTCATTTTTCTTTCTCTCTCATTTGTTTTTCTCAGCCCTATATGTCATTTCTTTCCCTCTTATATTCTCTCTCTCTCTCTCTCTCTCTCTCTCTCTCTCTCTCTCTCTCTCTCTCTCTCTCTCTCTCTCTCTCTCTCTCTCTCTCTCTCTCATTATACTTAATCTATCCCATCTCTCTCTCATTCCCTGCTCATCTGTGGAAGCGTGGATTGCCATCTCTTTCTCTCCCCTGTTGTTCGGTGTGTTCACAACATCTGCTGCTGCTTCTGTCTGCCGTGTCGGCCAAAACCCCATAGGGAACCAGGATAACAGATAGTGTGTTTGCCGATGCTGTGGGCTTTCATCCGCTCACAGTGCTCTGTGGGCTCTTGGTGGTTTTGTCAGTGCAAACTGTAATGGGTGTTGGGTGGAACTGGTTTCTGGTGTGACAAAGGGAATGTTGCCGTTTTGAAGCCCATACAAGTCAGAGATAGTCCCTGCCAAGTCACGAGTGAGGAAGACACCATATTCCAACCAGGCTGGCTCACTGCCCAGGACCAGGTTATTGTTTGACTTTTTTTTTTTTTTTCACTCTTTCAGAAAGTCTTGTTCTGTTCTTTCAGCTGTTTTTTCTGCAGTTTCTGGTTGTGTAAGCAGTTTTAGAAGTGCTATAAAAGTTTACTTGGACGTTTGTTCAGGTGACGGTGCCTCAGGAGGACAGAGGAAAGGTCCCTGCAGCTCCTCAGGGCATTGTGTCAAAGAGTGAAAATAGCAGCTCTACAAGCTCACATCCTGTCGAAGTGAAGTGCTGTGAGCCGCACGACACCGCCATAGGTCTTTGTATAAAATAGGTCCTCAAGTGATTACACTGTTGGTGTGTACACCTGAAATGATGTACTTGCAAATTAATGTATTCCGGTAGTTGTTTGGCATACGTGTATGGGGTTGTGTGGTCGTATGCACACGCATACGTGCGCCTGCTATACCTCTGTGTCTTAATTACTTTTGAGCCGAAACAGTCCCTTCCCTCCAGCACTACACAGCAGGTGTTTTGAAGAAACAGCTCTGCATGGGAGAAATGCTTCGTTACCCTGACTGGATCGAGCGACAGGAAGGGAACACCTTTCACAATGTCATTGCTCTATTCTTTGTTATAAAAGCCAGTGTTCGATTTTGACATAAAATGTTGTTGTCAAAATCCCAAAATCCCAACATAGGGATGTCAGGCTCAAAGTGGTTAACGGACCATGGTCATGGACCAGTGTATTACTTCAGCCGTAGCCTGGGATCAATACAATTTTCGATTTTCGAGGCGGCCGGAACCCACGACCGGAACAAAGCGTGCCCGTGCCGTGCACTTCCAAAATGATACACTTCAAATGTGTTTACTTTGGTATAATGGTTTGGTTTGGTTTAGTATAATATTCGTTTTGTATCGTTTAGTCTATAACCTTTTCTAAAATGGATCATACGGCTCAGTTTTTAACGAAAACCAATCTTTCCTTTGTGGTGGAAAGCTGAACCAAGGTTCCTTAATTCTGCCTTCTGCCGCTTACTGAAATGAAAGAGCATGAAAAAAGGTTCACAGAGACTGTATTGGTAAATAGTGTGATGTAATGGCACTAGACCAGTGGTTCTCAAACCCAAACCCATGACCATATTTTGAAAAGATATGCCAGGGACCCCCCATAAGAGAAGATGTTTACGGCTCTAGCCGTAAACATCATTTTAAGGACACCCATTTTAAGGACACCCAGTTTGACATGCATTAGGCCTCGGACTCCCATTTAATGACATTTCTGTCTCTGGGACCCCAATTGATATAGTAAAATCATTGTTAATTTAACTCTGAGTGCAATGGAACCAAATGCTGTTAATGCTTGGTTCTACACTCTCTGAGTTACAGACCTATTAGGGTCCATTTGGTTCCTATAACTATCTAACAATTAGCTGGGGACCTCCCTGAAACTCCCTCAAGGACCCCTGGGGGTCGCCGGACCCCAATTTGAGAACCACTAGTTTAGACAACAGCATCCATTCACCAATGAGAGTACTAAATGTCATGTCATTGTCCTCCATGCTGTGACCTGTGTCCTGCCTGTAAGTTGTACACAATCATCTGTCCAGTGTCCACACAGACACAGCACAGCCCTCTGACAGTAAGTGAGTGGCGAACGATGCACAACAAAGCTCTCTCCACAAGACATCACAAATCAAGGTGTCTGGAGAGAAGCAGAAGGGATTGTCTTGGTAAGATACACAATGACAGGTAGAAGCACAAATCATAGAGCTAGGTGGGCACATTCACACTCTTACACACTCTTACACACTCTTACACACTCTTACACACACTCTTACACACACACACACACACACACACACACACACACACACACACACACACACACACACACACACACACACACACACACACACACACACACACACACACACACACACACACACACACACACACACACACACACATCTAGGCACACTGTTAATCACATATCAAGACAAAGTGGCACTCAGGCACACACTCACTCTCGCAAAGGCACGCATGTATCCGCATGCACACACAGAGGCTTGCACACTGTCATCATCAGTCATCGTAATTGCGTTTAAACAGACCGAGGTGTTTTGTCTTGTCCTGCTAAACGTGCGACAGTAGTGAATGCAAACACATCATTCTTTACAATGGCGCACCTCTCTGTTTGAGATGGATTAAAGAGAGTCGGAGCAGGGAGGAGGACGAGAGAGTGTGTGAGAGTGGATGGGGAGAGAGAGAATGGCACACAACGAGAGAAAAGGAGAGTATAGGGTGGGTGGGAGAGTGTTGAGGAGAGATGACAGGAGAGAGAGAGAGAGAGGGGGGGGGGGGGGGGGGAGGCAGCGACTACATAGTGGTGGCATCATCTGCGTGTTTATATTATTTGAAGGTGTTTGCATTAGTGTCACAGGAAGCGAGAGAATGAACGGCACAGAGGAACAGACAGAGTGGATGACAGATGCAGAGGAACAGATCGAGTGGATGATAGATACGAGGGAATGGATAGGGTGGTAGATGACTGATACGGGGTGTGGAAAGCCTTCGCTGAATGGTCAATAAGATACGAATTTACGATACGAAGGCAGACTCGGGAATCGGGATGCATTGGACGTTGCAATAGGTCAACGTTTATTCACAATGCTACCCTCAACACAGTGACAAAAAATGACAACACCATGCCTGACTGAATATCGACTGCACACAACCACACGCTGAGATACATTGACACGCTTATATCCCACTCAACGTAAGTCTACAGCACATTGAGCAGTCTCACTGGGGTAGGGGGTGAGCAATCTACTCACCATAAGACCATCACACATACCATCATACATAGAGGTACATCTTTCAGTACTTTCCCACATACTTGTATGCATTACTAAAAAGCACCTGGAATTATTGTACAAATACATGAACATGTCTCAACCAATAACTATGTCCCCTTCGGTACGATTGGTCAAGTGACATCCGCAGTGATGTCACCAGTCATATATAGGTGGAGAAATGTTGGGCACCGCCAATCACAATTTTGGAAATCATGTTTATCTGTCTCATCTTACATTGGATATATTGTGCTTGTTGGAAACTGGTAACGCTTAACACAAACACAGGATAAATGCATTCAGGGAAAAAACTAATACACGTTGAGTAAACGATCATGTAGCACAAGTTGAAACCACATATGGAACAAAATGGTGAGACTATAGAGCCACTTTAGCAAAGAAAGAGGCAGATGAAAGATACAAAGGAATGGACAGAGTGGACGAGAGTTCCAGATGAACAGATAGAATGGATAATGATGATGATGGAATGGATACAGATGAAGAGATAGAGTGGATGGTAATTGATACAGATGAAGAGATGGACTGGGTGATACTTCCAGAGGAATGTATGGAGTGGATGATAGTTCCAGAGGAAGATATGGACTGGATAGTTACAGAGGAATGTATGGAGTGGATGATAGTTCCAGAGGAAGATATGGACTGGATAGTTCCAGAGGAAGATATGGAGTGGATGATAGTTCCAGAGGAATATATGGACTGGATGCTGGTTCCTGAGGAAGATATGGACTGGATGATAGTTCCAGAGGAATATATGGACTGGATGCTGGTTCCTGAGGAAGTTATGGAGTGGATGATAGTTCCAGAGGAATATATGGACTGGATGCTGGTTCCTGAGGAAGATATGGAGGGGATGATAGTTCCAGAAGAGCAGATAGAGTGGGTGATAGTTCCAGAGGAAGATATGGACTGGATAGTTCCAGAGGAATGTATGGAGTGGATGATGGTTACAGAGCAACAAATAGAGTGGGTGATAGTTACAGAGGAGCAGGTAATAGTGGAAGACAGGTACAGAACAAAGAGGAGCAGAGGGAGGAGATATGGGAGCAGAAAGAGGTGGTGAGGAACACAGAGATGAGGATGAGGATGAGGATGAGATGAGGAGGTGAAGAAGACAGAGCAACTGGGGACAACATGCAGCTATGACACAAATAAATAGAGAGAGAGAGAGAGAGAGAGAGAGAGAGAGAGAGAGAGAGAGAGAGAGGGGGGAGGGGGGAGGGGAGAGGGAGAGATTATGAGGTGTGGGTTTGCAGCTGGTGCACGTAGAGCAGAGGACATTGCAAGGCCCTGCTTTGATCCAAACCTCATTCACAGTACTGTCAACGGAGACACAAACAGAATTATGGATCTCTCTTTTGTACTGAAAATCCTATTGGTCTGAGCCAACAGTGTGGGTGTGTTGTTTGTTTGCGTGTGTGTGTGTGTGTGTGTGTGTGTGTGTGCGTGCGTGCGTGTGTGCGTGCGTGCGTGCGCTTGATCATATTTGTATGGAGGCCTATATGTAATGTGTATGTACAGTATACAGTATCACTGCAGGCTATGGCTGTGGAACACCAAGGGAGGGAGAGACCGCAAAACAGAATGTTAGAGGGATAATAATGTCCCTTTATTGTTTAGAGGCGATAGTTGCCTTTGTGTGTGTGTGTGTGTGTG
>NC_136809.1:36567580-36595080 GCF_951216825.1 Electrona antarctica | reverse complement strand
GCTGTTTCATGTATTTTCTTACACTGTATTCAACAGCCAAACAGCTGATTGATGCACCACGCATATCATACCTTCCTGAAAAAAAGCTATTCAGGTCCTGAATAGCTTACAAGCGAAACAAAAAGCTGCCTCCTTAATAGGAGAATGTATACAGAACCGGACGGTTGAGAAAGACTTTGAAAACGGCATTAACACATGGTGTTAATACCGTTTTTCAGATTTACTAAAGTCACCATCTCTGTTCTGGCAAGACTGGCATGGAACTGGTCCACTCAACTATCTGCAATTATCTCGAAAATAATTAGCCTATATCTACAAGCTCCTTCATTAGCAGGCAGCAGCATGTTTTGTCTAAATTGTCTTTGTGGCCAACAAATGTAGCTACATTTTCCACAGTGCTGTTGACCATGTTACCTTGTTACATGGTCCACATAACATTTGTGCACCAACAGACAATGCCAATATGCTATATTAATATTAGAACGTTTTAAACAGATTAATTATTGACGACAATGCCACCAAACTGTGGGTGCAACGTCACTGAAAACTTCATAAAGCAATTAAATTAATTTACTCACGAGTGCTGAAATCGTGAAATGGAGGATGTAAGAACACCAAACCGACCGAGGGAAAATCAACTGCTACAGCAGTCAACTGGACGACCAAAAACACTAGCGGGGGTTCCTGTGTTGCGTTATATTATATATCACTGCACTCTGTCTGACTCAGACTCCGTGGCCTCCATAGCCTACACTGAGCCATTTGCCATTGTTGGCCCATATTCTGGCCACGAGGGCTCAACAACGCAACCACTGCTGCTTCTCTCATTTTAGAAGCAAGAAAGGTCATTGTAAGCACCAAATGACCACAAATGCATTTATGTAACCTTGGGGTGGCGCTGGTGTTTAAATAAGCGTCAAGTTCACGGGCATGGTTAGGGAGGATTGACCCGGAAGGGCAAATGGCTTTGACCGCAGGTACGTCAGCACTTTCAAATGCTGTGAAGCGAAATGTTCTCAGTTTCATTCTGAAATATCCATTCTGTCTAATTTATTCTAATTATGGTTTTGTTTCTGAAACGCAGATCTGATGCTGTGCACACTGAGTGGTGGAATAAATATGTCAAACGCATGAAGAGCGTGTGTGTGTTATTGAGGCGGACACACACAACAAACCAACAGTACGGCATTAGTTTAGCGCGTCAGCCAGGTCCAGCTACGGATCAATCCAAGAGAGATCCGTATGAGACGGAGGCTCTAATAGTCATTCTAGGGGTAAGGCCACTTGGCCTTTGGTGTTGTACATTTATCAAATGAAACAAGATTTTATTCCATTGAAATAATTAACTGAATTTAAAGATTAAGTGTTATTTTAAATGTACTATGTAGACTATCTGCAGTGAAATAAATACATGATGGTATTTACAATCTGCTCCATGATCAGCCCTGCACCAATCAGATCAATCATGATCAGCCCTGCACCAATCAATCTGCTCCATGATCAGCCCTGCACCAATCAATCTGCTCCATGATCAGCCCTGCACCAATCAATCTGCTCCATGATCAGCCCTGCACCAATCAATCTGCTCCATGATCAGCCCTGCACCAATCAATCTGCTCCATGATCAGCCCTGCACCAATCAATCTGCTCCATGATCAGCACTGCACCAATCAATCTGCTCCATGATCAGCCCTGCACCAATCAATCTGCTCCATGATCAGCCCTGCACCAATCAATCTGCTCCATGATCAGCCCTGCACCAATCAATCTGCTCCATGATCAGCCCTGCACCAATCAATCTGCTCCATGATCAGCCCTGCACCAATCAATCTGCTCCATGATCAGCCCTGCACCAATCAATCTGCTCCATGATCAGCCCTGCACCAATCAATCTGTTCCATGATCAGCCCTGCACCAATCAATCTGCTCCATGATCAGCCCTGCACCAATCAATCTGCTCCATGATCAGCCCTGCACCAATCAAAGTCACTGGATTGGTTTAAGTTAAGAATTCAGAATCTCAACAAAAGACGCTGGTGTCTACATGGCAAGAAAGAGACACTGGTGTCTGCATATTAACAAGACAGAGACAGAGGAGAAAGTGGTACAGTCAGCTGGGGCATTAAGGGCACTGTGGCCTGCAGGGCATGCCATTGTTTTGAGGGGCACAAGGCCAAACTGAGGGGCAGCGACGGCCATGGCCTTCGTGGCCTCCCTGAAATTGCTGCCCTTCAACACCACTGCTTGCTGGCTGCAGGCAGCATTGTACAGAGCAGAGGAACATATTCATCACATCATTGTACAGAGCAGAGGAACATATTCATCACATCACTGCTTATTTTCATCCATGTCAAGCGTGTGCTATCTCTCTCCGTTAATTAATTGCCATCTGGTTGTCTTTTACATAACATTTTTGGGGTCCTTGACATGAAATATGTTTGAGAACCATTCATATTTAGGTTTTTTTCATTTTCTAATACATTTACAGTACAGTAGACTGTTGTTTATTCCTGACCACGGTGATGATGTGCAAACAGCAATGAAGGACAGCATGTACGGACGTGGATTACACCTGTAATGTCCTTTCTTCAAAACATTATACCTAGTACGCTGCTGACAGATTGTGGAAATGAAAATAATATCACCAATGTCAGAACACTCACACATGTTTATAATATTAATACTACTACTACTACTAATAATAATAAGACTTTTTTCTCGTTCTCAGGCAAAAATCCTGCTACTCTGCTGCCTGCCTCACGCCAAATTGGCTGTCCAACAATGAGGCTCATAAGGTGCTAAGGTGATTTTTTATTTTAAAGACATTTGAAACAAATGCAGGAATCAAACTGGGTTTGATTGAAAACATTACCACTTGTCGGACGGCAATTTGGGTGCAGGTGTCAGTTATTTTCCAAATAAACCTGACTGTGCAAGGTGCTTCAATATTGTCAACGATATGTGCCTGAACTACCACATGAGTTTGACTCTCTCTCTCTCTCTCTCTCTCTCTCTCTCTCTCTCTCTCTCTGATTGACAGGACGTATGCTGAGAGCATTCATGCTCCCTGAACTGTGCATCATGGCCGTGTGGTTAAGGCCATGGACTACACATCCATTGGGGTTTCCCACGCAGGTTTGAATGGTAAAAAAGCATGTATTTATGGTAGCATTAAAAGTGATCACAAAAGTCAATCCAAGAACAAGACCCAATCTACAGCCGACACCGCACCCTGCGTAGAAGCACTTAACCATGAAAACCGTGCTAGATGTGAAGTAATGATCTTATTCAGGTCACAGGCGCCAAGGCCTGTATGGCTTCACACGCCAACAACATGTAACTGCCACGCTTAGCACAGCTGCATTGCATTGAATTGTCACATCTAACTCATGTTTATTTCATGAAAGTGTTACGTGTGTGTGTGTGTGTGTGTGTGTGTGTGTGTGTGTGTGTGTGTGTGTGTGTGTGTGTGTGTGTGTGCATGTGTGTGTGTGTGTGTGTGTGTGTGTGTGTGTGTGTGTGTGTGTTCTCATCTCCCAGCCATGTGTGAACAGCAACATCAACACCGCTTTGCATTGCTTACCCTGGACTTCATGAATATGGAAAATACATGTCTGTGTTGCTTAATGCATATGATGTACAGTATGCATTACTTACGTCACATGTGTGTGTGTGTGTGTGTGTGTGTGTGTGTGTGTGTGTATGTGTGTGCGTGCGTGCGTGCGTGCGTGCGTGCGTGTTGTGTCGTAGTTCTAGACATGTCTGCATCTTTGTGTGCTGCATGTGATGTGATGTATATTAGCATTATGGAGTTGACATTTGCATATAAATGTTTAATGAGATGTGTTTGTCCTAAAGAGACCTAATGTATTGTGTGAGCAACAAACACTGCAAGTATACTATGCAATTTGTCATTTGAGACCATTTGAGACCAAATCATACAGTATATAGGTCAGGGTGCGATCACAATTAAACTGCATATTTGTGTGCACTTAACCTATTCCATGCGACTGTATTAATTTAAATCACTATCCAGGGAACCATCACCAAACCTGGGGAGGGTTGTTAACCTGACTCAACTCACAACTTCCCTCCTCCTACCTTGATCTGGTCTCTCTCAAGCAGAAACGATGAACCGGAAGCAGCGGGACAAAAATCTGATGTCTCCATAATAATTTTGAGTTGTAATCTTGTTAGCTTGTGTTTACATTTGCGCTGTGGCACAGCTACAATACGTAACGTCACCAGTCTCGCGTTGATCCCGCCTCTAGCGGCCGCATATCACTCCGATCACATTTTGTTCGGAGTACATCGTCTCTGCCCGAGAGAGACCAGATGGGAGCAGGATGAGGAACTCACTGCTGCCACCAGCTGGCGGAGTCAGGTTAGAGGGTATGCTAACCTGGGAGTGTTGTCTGGAGCTTGGTGCTTCTGATAGCATATCTCCCAAGGCAAATTGGTCTCAGGCGAGGAGCCAGACTACCAATGTTTCAAGAAGACGGTAAGACCCCAAGTTGAATAAATAGCTGTCCTGCTCGGAGGAAGCCTGGGGGCTCCTGTCTGGAGCCAGGCCCAGAAGAAGGGCCCGTCAGCAACCAGCCTGAAGCAACAACGTGGATACTTGTCCATCGCCTATGGGAACCCTTTATGAATGTACAATTATTTGCTTATTTTTGTGTCAATTGCGCGGCTTTAGCAGACACAAAAGCTGCACGGTCCTTTTGTTAATTTGTACAGTATCTCAGTATTTAAATTTACAAAGACGCTTTCATATTAGGCGGTGACAGCGATATTCTCTTTATTACTTTATTTTTCTTGTTAGTTTTTTGTCATTTTTGTGCAAATGTGAGTGCCTGTACTGTAGATTATATTAACATCCACTGTGGATGTTATGCTACAAGGACAGCCATATCAGCACAACAATGCAGTTTGTTAGACTAATGCACAGTCCTTTTTGTTCAAGCAAGCTATTTCAATTTCAGAGAACAGGTCAAACTTTTACACTACTCCTACTCCATACTTGGTTTACTATGAATACCAGACACATGCCTGAGGCTACCCTAATGCTATTTCCCTCTTCCTTTCAAGGCTTTTCACATTTTATTTTCAAGTCCGTGGGTTAGTTTTTCCTTACTTTCCTCAATTACTTTCTATTTTCTCAACAGTGTCCTTATTATTCACAAGATTGTACCATAATGTACTGCTTCTTCATTTACAGAAATGTTATATACGATAATAATTTACAGAAAACTGCTTCCCCTTTCAGATGACAGTAAGATGATGGACTTCAGCGCCATATAATGGAGTTGGAACAACAGATGTTGAGGAGGAGGAGAAACGCACATTGGCCCTGCCCTTCATGCCACTCTCCCCAAAGGAGCTTTCGGCACTAGAACTACTACATCCACCTCGCCAAAAGTGGACCAAACGATTAAAACAAAACGCTCTCCTCTCCTTCTCAGGTTCCTGCGGGGGATATCGTCCATGCGCACCGTAAGACGAACGCCTTACGACGAACGCCACACGACGAGTGCCATTCGACCTCCTCCCCAAAGACTCAGGGTCGGCGACCCCCCCCGGAACCTACACATCTGTATTCATTCATCCCTCCTGCATCCCTCCATTTCTTTACTGTCAATAAACCCCTTAAACCTCCCCAATGGTGTGTTTATTCCTACTAGTGAACACTATATACAGTAGTAGAGTATATGTGTGGTACGTGTGTGGGTGTGCATGCATACCACTTTGTGTGCATAAGTGTTTGTGTGATTGTCACAAACAAACCCACGCATGCAGAATCCAGAATATATACTTTACATATATATACTTTACATATATATACTTTACATATATATACTTTACATATCCACAGCCAATCTCCAGCTCCAATATTATGGAGAAAGCAATCTTAGCCTCCGTGTTTGGCGATGAGTGCCTTCTAGGGTGCAAGAGGGCCGATATGTATCTGTACCCCATGGACACATTATATATATGAGGTCCAAGGCATCACCCAGGAATATCATCATACTGTATGTATGGCTATATATCATTATACTCCCTGCTTGCACCATATAGGCTGCTGCAGAGACTGCAAGAATGACACTCTTCAAAGGAATACATGCACCATCACATAATGCACCACCACACGTATGTGCTGTGATAACGCATGAGCAAACACAATATACTATATGAACTGTACACACGTCACACACGCATGCCGCACATGCACGCACGTTCATGTACGCACACACGTTCATGTACGCACACACATGCACATGCACGCACACTCGCACAAGATTCCACTCATATTCACTCATATTCCCTGGAGCGCTGACTGCATCACAGACGGAGCAGTCAGAGGTGTTAAATTTAATCCAGCGAGCATGAAATCCTCAAAAAGGACCTGTTAGTGGAAGTAGTGTAGTTTGTGCCCGTAAAGATGTGCCAACCGCCTACGGCAACAGGTGGAAAAAGATCCAAATCCATTTAATGAATAGGATAATTATTACATTTATAAATGGCCATGGAACCAACTCAACGCTTAATTGGATGAAATTGGCAACCCACCTGAAAAAAATACATATTTTCTGTTTATTACAGTAAAGACCTGGAGAGAAAGTACCTTTTGTTTTAACCAACAGATATCACTTACATTACCTTTACATAATGCTCTGAGGGTGTGTACAAATGGAACCAAATGGATCCATTTCTACACTCTCAGAGTGCAGCCCTGTATAGCCTATGGTCCATTTGGTACCTAACTATCATTCATTCAGTTGGGGACCCCCTGGAGCCTCCTCAAGGACATCTGGCCCACGTTGCGAGCCAATGCTTAAGTAGGACTTCAGGGAAGAGGAAACACTTTCCTCTTCTTGCTCATGTGTCTACATAAATTCAGGCATTCATTCATGCTGCAGCCATTGAGGCTGTCAACCCAGCAACAGAAATACCAGTGAGCAGTCAATCAATAATCCAAAACACAGGAGGGATCGAGGCCACGTTGCATATTCATGGGTGGCCTTGATGTTGGCCTAATGCATATATGCAAAAAGTAAAAAAATAAAGCATGCATAGCTCATCATTAGTAGGTCCTGGAATCATAACCGTGCCACATCATTCAAAGCATAAGTACAAAGATCCAAAGATACGACTGGGGGGAACTGACACATATCGGAGTAAAGCCAAATAAAAAATTCATGATTTTACTAGTTGGCAGCTGTCCTTTTTTTAACTCATCTGTGGCATAACATACTTAACATGGCTCTCGGAAACAGATCAAATGGCACATCATCTGTATGTATATTAGGGCCAAAGGAGCGCAAACAGACAAGTCAATATGTAAATTGAAAGTCACCCATCCAGAGTTGAAGTTGTCAGTCTTATTGCATATTGAAATGCAGTTTTGTATAGCATAAAAACCAGAAACGTAACATCCCTGAGGCTACGACGAGCAAGAGAGAGAGAGAGAGAGAGAGAGAGAGAGAGAGAGAGAGAGAGAGAGAGAGAGAGAGAGAGAGAGAGAGATAGAACCAGAGAGAGAGAGAGAACCAGAGAGAGAGAGAGAGAGAGAGAACCAGAGAGAGAGAGAGAGAGATAGAACCAGAGAGAGAGAGAGAGAGAGAGAGAACCAGAGAGAGAGAGAGAGATAGAACCAGAGAGAGAGAGAGAGAGAGAGAACCAGAGAGAGAGAGAGAGAGAGAGAGAGAGAGAGAGAGAGAGAGAGAGAGAGAGGTGAACTGAATAGGTTTGATAGAGACAGAAACAAAGGGAGGAGAAGCATGAGTGATAAGTGTCTTTGAGAGAAAGTTAGAGCAGGGATCTGTGTGAGTCTTGGAGGCACAGGGATCTGTGTGAGTCTTGGAGACACAGGGATCTGTGTGAGTCTTGGAGACACAGGGATCTGTGTGAGTCTTGGAGACACAGGGATCTGTGTGAGTCTTGGAGACACAGGGATCTGTGTGAGTCTTGGAGACACAGGGATCTGTGTGAGTCTTGGAGGCACAGGGATCTGTGTGAGTCTTGGAGACACAGGGATCTGTGTGAGTCTTGGAGGCACAGGGATCTGTGTGAGTCTTGGAGGCACAGGGGAAGGACGTTTCTGTCTTGGTGGTTCTGTACTGTACCTCAGGGGTTCACAACCTTTCTGTTACCACGGATCATAAAATGTTCATGGACCGGCATGGTTTGCGGCAGGTTGGGGGCGACTGCTACAGTATAGGCCTATTTATATATTAATAAGATAATGTTATATCATTGACAAATGGTCAACAAGGATAGGGTGGGAAAAAAGGTTATGTCTTATAATCCCGTTTAGTGTTTCATTAGCGCGATCATGACAAGATAGGCTACTTGTTGTTACGCTGCTGCCCACTGATCATGAACACGTGGCTATGATAAAGATGCCAAGGATTCGACAGTGATATCACTGCCATCGCGTAGCAGTGGTGCCCAAAAGGTAGATCGTGATAACAGTAGATCACAAAGGCTGTGCTGGTAGACCACATGACATGCCCTTAAAATATATAATCTATCACTTGAAGTAAGGTGACTTGACATCAAAAAGGGTCTGTCAGCTCAAACCCACCTTGTTTTCAAGAGTGTGGCACACAAACACTATAACAGTTATTTGCAAGAGAACCTACCAATTACATTTACCCCTCTATCTCCCGTACCAAGTGTGTCTTTTGTAACTTTAAACCATTTTCAGCAAAGGAATAATATTTTAATATTTATTTTGGTCAGTAGATCTTGTTGAACCGGTCATTTTGAAAGTAACTCTCAAGTCCAAAAAGTGTGAGCAGTGCATCCCTGGCGTACAGGCTCTCCCCGTCTTATAACCAGGCAAGATGAACAACGTTCGATGGAGAGGGGCCAGGCTGTGCTTGAACCCAACATCAGTTGGATAGAATGTGGAATGGAAAGAAAGTTATTGCATCAGTTATCTAAAGCAGCTCACCCCTAATGGATAAAGAGATATATCAGAGGAAATTGCAGCATTTCTCAGAGTCAGAACCTAATAAACGCCTTAGGGCAGACCTTTTTTACCTATTGCAGTCTGAAGTTACGTAAAACAAAGCAAAAGCAATGAGAGCAATTTGTTCCGATGTTGCATGATATGTCACGCAGCAGCTACAAGACTGTCTTGGGACACTTGCCAAGTTGTCAACATTTGCAAGACAGCTTCAAAATGTCCCAGGACACTTGTCACCACCGCAAAATAGCTTATGAGACAGCTCCAGACTGCATGTCTCATGACAACAAACTTATCAGGACACTCACCAAAGTCTGTGCACCATAAACTAACAAATAATGTTATACTTTATAACCAGATTATTGTTATCAATGTTGAATTATCTATCTTTTGAATAGGCAGAGCCAGCCATTGCACATAGCATTCAGTACCATTACTTGTGCTTTAATAAAAACCCAAAACTAGATCCTGACCTACGCATTCCTGACAAACACCCCACCCCACCGTGTTGATATAAGTGCCAGAAATAATGCATGCACTTATTACAGTATATTTGCTGTGTCCTATGCTTCAATGATCTATGTTTTTTCAACAGACTCCTGCATAGCCATGGGGCTATATCTTGCACCACCCCTTAACCCTTATCCCTAAACTAATTTGCCATTTTTTACTATTTAAAAAAAAAACCTTTTAAAATAGTTCAAATAGATCTACAAGCTCACAATGTCTCGATGGTAGATCGGCTAGTTGAACTATTTTAAAATGTTTTTCAAAATATAAAAAAATGGCAAATACGTTTAGGGATAAGGGATAAGGGTGGCGCAAGATGGAGCCCAACCACGTTGTCATGACCAAGCGCAAGTAGCTCAAATGGCTCTTCCAGCTTTTCAATATTAGGCTACCATGGTTCAATTGTGTCTATGGGATCAAATAACATAATCATGATCCCAGCAGCATCGATAGAAATTGAGATACGTACTGTAGTTGAGAAACTAAGTAAGTAAACTAAAGCCTGATTTATACTTGCGGCATTGCGCTGAAAATAGCCTATAGCTACAAGTTTGATTAAAAAAAATCACCAGATGATACCAGCATGCAAATATGAATTAAGCATGGGGAGCGAGCTTTTTAAAAGCTTTGTCTGAGGGGAGGCCCAAAGTCTAAGACTTTGAAACCCCCTGCTCTACAAAGATTTACTGCACTGGCCAATTCAAATACTTCTGATTTGTCTTTGTTGCCCATTCATGATGAAAAGAGAAAGAGACACGGATAGGCCAATTGTGAAGAATTATGGTTGTAAGGGGAAACACGACTGAAAGTTGAGAATAATAGATTGCAGGCAAAATGTGGAAAACACAGAGCCAAAACATTTTATGCAAAGTAGTCAGACACACTGTGACAATCCCACACACTGACATCCCAGTCCAATAGGATTGTCAGAATATATACTATAACATTCCTGCATTCAGAATTCACTTTGAGTTGCTGTTGACAGAGAATTTTGGATCAAAGCGGAGGACTGTCAATTGTCCTTTAATAACTTTAAAGGGATAGTTCACAATGTTTTAACTTAAGTTGTACTTGCCACTAATATAGTGGTTGCAAAGGTATTAATTGATTGCCTGAGTCCCGTTGTGGGGGTTTTCGTGAATATTAAGTAGTTCCGGTCATTTTGTGGCACTGGGGCCACACATTAAAAGTAAATTAATCCACAAAACTAGCATAATTTGTATTGTTGACCTATTTCTAAAATATTAGCACAACTTTCCTTCAACTTTGACCCCTCTGTCACATTTTTGGACGTAGTGATATGGACACAAAAAACATAGTTCTGTGTGATAGAGGGGTAAAAAATGAATGAAAGTTGCCAAACCTTCCCATCGATGGCCCTGGTCGGCAGGTTTCTGAACTTCCGACAGCACTTCTCTGAGACACAGACTGTTAGTGAGGACCAATAATAATGGAAAATGGGTGAAGTGCTCCTAAGTGGTTAATCAGTGGTTCAGTGGTTCTCAACCAGTGGCACGGGGACCTTCAGTGGTCCTTGGGGGGTTTCCAGGTGGTACCCAGCTAAATGATCTATACAATCACAATACAGTTGACAACAGTATGGTATGATGCATATCAGTTCAACTTTACTTTTATAATTGCGCCAATGAAAAACATCAGCCCTTCATTTAAACTTCCGCACTCAACTTAAGCTGTCAATTGCGAGCTTTCAAACTCGGATCTCAGCCATGTGCTAAGTGGACACGCTTGCATTATCAGGCCTCTATAAAAAGATGATGCAAAAAAAAGCTGTGCATTGAAGCACGTTTTCAAAGCTTTCTTTTCATCCCTCTTACTTTTTTCTTTTTATTCTCTCTTTCAGATACATCCCAGAGCCTTGTGCACACTAATTAGGGAGTAAAGTGTCGTTTTGATTTGGCCATCAAGCTAATTAGGACGAAAACCTCCTCAGGAACAAGCACACATCAACATCTCGCTGGCCAATTACCAACTGGAGGGGGAGGAGTAAGTGTATGTGTACTGTGTGTACTGTGTGTACTGTGTGTGTGTACTGTGTGTGTGTGTGTGTGCGTGCGTGCGTGCGTGCGTGCGTGCGTGCGTGCGTGCGTGCGTGTGTGTGTGTACTGTATGCATCATTGCATGTGTTTGTGAACTTGTTTTCTCAATCCCTCCCTCGAGTCCCTCCTTCTCTCTCTCTTCCTTAAAGGTGCACATGAAAACACAGCATTCAGTTGTCATGCATGGGCCGAAAATCTGATCTCCAAATAAACAATGCACTCATTAGACAAATTATATATACGCGGAATTATCATACCCGAAAGTTATGCGGGAACGCCTATTGAGAAAATAACTACTTTCTGGCATTGACATCCCATACATCCAGACAGTAAAGTCCTATCTGATTGCATTAAACAACGTTAAACAACGTTAAACTCACTTTGCCACTCATTTTATGCATGCACATACCCTCTATACCAGCATATATGGACTTTGGGTTAAGTGTTTTGTTGGACTCTTTGCTCATTTATTTAATGACAGAAGTGCAGGAGTAGTTTATCATATTCTAATAAAACTGTCGGTTTATTAGTGCGTGTCAGAAACACCATGGATAGAGGACGTAAATCAGATGTATTGACTGACTGACTGACTGACTGACTGACTGACTGACTGATTGCTTTGCAAAAAAAAACAGGTGTTTGTTATACAATAAAAATAACACAATGAGGGCTTTTTTTTACATTGTGGTCCTGTGTATTCAATTCACCAATTAATTTAAGAGACAGGGAAAGAGAAAGAGAGAGACACGACAGAAATTATAGAGACAGACAGAGAGAGACAGCAGACACAGAATGAAAGATGCAGAGAAAAGCAGAGACAGAGAAAGAAAGACAAACAGAGAGACAGAGAAAGAGAGAGAGATGATTTCCCCTGGGTTTCTCTCTGGTCACTCTTCATTCTCTGCACTCCTCCATGCACCCTGCACGCCGCCTCTCGGCTGCCATCCATGCTCCCTTCAACACCCATCTCTTTATCTTCCCTCTGCCTCTCCATTTCCCTCTCTTCCTTGCATTCTTCCTCTCTCTCCCCATTTATACCTTCCTCCATATCTATCTGCCTCGTATATATGCTTTCACTTTGACTCCCTCGGTCTGCTGCCCATTTCGAGAGCCCTTCTGTCCAATCTGCCAGCTGTTCGCTGCTCTTCCCGTTCCAATCAACGTGGTGGATAGACTTCAGAAAGCCTTCAATCTTCATCCCCCATGCCTTTCATCCTGGTCCCTCTTGCACAGGTCTCCCCCCTAAATCACACTGTCTGTCTGTCTGTCTGTCTGTCTGTCTGTCTGTCTGTCTGTCTGTCTGTCTGTCTGTCTGTCTGTCTGTCTGTCTGTCTGTCTGTCTGTCTGTCTGTCTGTCTGTCTGTCTGTCTGTCTGTCTGTCTGTCTGTCTGTCTGTCTGTCTGTCTCCTCATCCTTTTAAAGCAAAGCCATATGTGTGTCTGTCTCTCTCTCTCTCTCTCTCTCTCTCTCTCTCTCTCTCTCTCTCTCTCTCTCTCTCTCTCTCTCTCTCTCTCCCTCTCTCTCTCTCTCTCTCTCTCTCTCTCTCTCTCATCTTCAAGTGCTCATTCATCTAAAAGTCAAACATGAAACCAGCTCAAATGTGAAATTATAGATAGTTTGTTCCGACCAAGTGATTTGATTGGACGGGAGGGAATTCCATGAGTTCAGATATAAAGATATAAATTACAGCAATGGGCTGTATCACTCCACTGGTGTTCTAATAGCCGTTGATGTCATTACAACAGATGGTTCATTGGCAGCCGCAGACAGACAGAGACAGACAGACAGACAGACAGACAGACAGACAGACAGACAGACAGACAGACAGACAGACAGACAGACAGACAGACAGACAGAGACAGACAGACAGACAGACAGACAGACAGACAGACAGACAGACAGACAGACAGACAGACAGACAGACAGACAGACAGACAGACAGACAGACAGACAGACAGACAGACAGACAGACAGACAGACAGACAGACAGATTTGTGGCCTCTGCCTACTGCCTTCATATTTCTACTAAGCCGCCCCTGCAGTGTGCGGTAAAAAAAGACATCTGCTCCTCAGAACTGTACTTGTGTTGTTTGTACTGTCATACTGCTTTTGGATCCTCTGAACTCGTCCACACAAACACACACACACACACACACACATCCGACACAACCCTTCTCTATTATATAGTCATCACTCACTTATCTATCTGTCCATTCATCCATCCATTCCTGCAGTGAGCTAAACAGCTGTTTATCCACCCATTTCAGAAGCCTATACATTTCAACGTCTTTTCTCATTTTTATAATCCATGGCTCACACATCCACATCCATCCATCCTTCAGTCCCCCAACCACATATTTACCCACACACAATCAATCAGAAACACGCACGCACGCACGCACGCACGCACGCACGCACGCACGCACGCACGCACGCACGCACGCACGCACGCACGCACGCACGCACGCACGCACGCACGCACGCACGCACGCACGCACGCACGCACGCATGCACACACGCAACCCACGCACGCACGCACGCACGCACGCACGCACGCACGCACGCACGCACGCACGCACGCACGCACGCACGCACGCACGCACGCACGCACGCACGCACGCACGCACGCACGCACGCACGCACACACACACACACACACACACACACACCTCCGATTACAATCTCTCTCCAGAGAAGGGTTTATTCATCCAACTACCATGCAACCTAGAGGGCGTGTCTCGCACAGACTGTAGAGCATTACTGTGTACATAAATCAAGTGTATCTGTAGACAGAGACCGATGACAGGAAAACAGACAAGGGCTCCATATCACATCATTTCTGTGTGTTGGAAACCTCATGAATCAAAAATTGTTACTTTTCAGAAGAGGAAAATAGGAAAAAACTGCCGATCTACGAGCTCAAAACGCGTCACAATGTGAGGTGTTTCCAGCTTGTATAGACTATAGATCGACTATTTTTGCTATTTTTGTGTGAAACTGTAGTATGACAAAGTAGGACCTTCATTTAGGTAAAACATAAAAAAAGGAAGATAAGAGGTTTCGAGGTTTCTGCCCGACAGTGACAACTGTATATCACACACTATCACTGCAGCGCTATCATGACTGTGGTAATATACTACTGGTGGACAGGTGCTCACACACAGATAAGGAAAGACAGGGAAAGTCCCTCGGTTGCATAAGGACGCACATGCACGTGTTCATTGTATGCTACAGTGATTCTGTACGTGCGCACACAGTCAAGTACAGTACATGCTGTTCTCAATGCAGCAGCAGCTGATTAACACAAGGGTTGGGTAGTTCTACTAGTGAGAATCATGTTGGATTTTGGGCATGTCATAGGCGGATGCCACTCAGGTGGGTAGTATTGCAGAGTCATATGTGACCCATAGGGGCAGGAGTCTATCTAATGTTTCTGTAGCATGAGGCAGCTTGGTGTCCAAGTACATCCCCCAGCCTTGACGTACAAGTACACCCCCTGGATATGACACTATATGTCGAAGGGACATATCCCCAATCCAACCCTTGATGCAAGCAGGGAGGCATTGGGTCCCATTTTTAAAGTCACTGGTATGACCCAGCCGGGGAACGGGCCCCAACCAGCCAATCACTTTAACCACGAGGTCACTGAACGTGGATGCCTAAATGAAGTCATTCTGTCATTGAAGGGAACTCCAGTGTGCAAACCTTTTTCTATTCCTTTGATGGAGGTGAACATTTTGAAACATTTTCTAAAGATTCCAAACGATATCGTAAATACAAATTACTAAACAATTTAAGAAACAAAAATAGGAGATCTAGGATCACAACATACGGATGTGAGCTTGTATACGTAGATCAGCTACTTCTCTATTTCTTGTTCTACGTATATAGTTAGTTACTGAAGTGAGCTAGAGTCCAGACATTACAGCTGTCAGGAATATTACAACCCAAGACTTGTATTGTGAATAAATTGTTTAATATGGGAACAGGAAATTCCCTTTCATGTTCTGAAATAAGGCAACCCACATCCAGAAATGCGGAAAGTTTGTCAGATAACCCTGCTGTAAGACAATCCCAGTCAAATTCCCCACTGAAATAAGTTTGTAATAGAAAATGCCCCACAACGGTCGCAGTGAAATTGATTCTTAAACCATTGTGACAACCAGATTCAATCATGTTCAGTCAAATCATGTTAGCCAACCTGATTATTGTTACTGTACCAATACCAATCAGGCTAATCAGATATCAGATAACTGGATTGTACACTTTGATTTACTAGGCTAAAACAAATGATACAGTATTATATGGAAATGAGCCAGTGCTGTCGGCGATAATCAGAGACATTGCTATATGCACGCACGCACGCACGCACGCACGCACGCACGCACGCACACACATCAGTCAGACAGGTTGTGTGAGGCAGGCAGCAGAATGGCAGCAAAGAGGCAGCGTATCTTTTTCTCAGGGTCCGTTGTTTTTGCGAACTTATTAAAGTAAAACTTTCTACATACTTTTACTTAAGTAAACATGTCAGGACTACTTTCATCACTGGTACTCCACCTTCACCCGTTTCCTCAAAATAGGGCCATGGGAATCTAAAAGCCCTGCTAGCGGACAAAAAGAAGGAAAAAAGGGAAAAAAAGCAGTTTCATGGCATTCTGCACATTTGGAATGTAGATATTTGATGTGCAAGTGTGAATTGGTGCTGTAGTGGAAAGGCAAATGCTTATAGGGTTCAATCCTCTAGAGAATGAATGCCTTCAGTAAGTTTTTTGGCAAACCTCCCATTATAGATTTTGATATGTGTGCAATGGAAACTATGTATTGGTGGAAATCCCAGACGGTAATGGTGGTCCACCTTTGGACCACCCACTGCATATTTCATATCTGCCGCTTGTTATTATTTTATTTATTTATTTATGTATGTATTGATGGCACAACAAGGCTATGTATATTTGATATTGTTTTGGCATGTAACAATTTCCTTTTTTTCTCTACTCAATTCATTCTGTTTTATGACTTATTTAATTAGATTACACACATATTTTTATATTTATTTAGGAATTGTTGTTCTTTCAGAAGAAACATCTTTCTTTTTTCCCTTATTTTTTTCTGATGCTGCTTGCAGAAGGAAAACAAAGCAATCTTGAATCTGACTTGACTCATAATCGTGTAATGTGACAATGAACTTGAATTTTAAGCGTTGACTTTCTAGTCTCACCAGACGAGCATCTGTCTCTCCTGTGCGCAGCTGAACCGTCTATCACCGTTCAGAATGACTGAATGTGGTTCTGATCATTATGCATGTCCGTGCACAAGTCTGTGTTGCTCACCAATCATCTAGGATTGCACAATCAGCCTTTAAACCCTTCTCTTAATAAAGACAGCTTCACAACAGCAATGCTGGTGTGACATTAGCTGCAATATCTTACTGGTGTTTAACACACCAGTAAGATGCCCTGAGGGCGAGAAGGGCGAGGTAGCGTGCACGCATACGCCTCGGTGACGGCAGAATGCTCCGGGATCATTTGTGTGAGAACCACTTAAGTTTAAAAGTACTAATACTGCAATGCAGAAATACAAATGGTCAAAATGTATATATGGCTGAAGTGGTTAATGTACGTTTTCGTAATAATAATTAAAAAAAAGTAACTAAGGTTTTCAAATAATTGCACTTGTCTAAAAGTACAATATGTGCCTCTTTAATGCAGTGGAGTAGAAGTAAAAGTATGCCTTCTGAAAATGTGAAATACAAAAAAAAAGTAAATATACTTAGTTACTCTTACACCACTGCCCGCAAAGCTCCTCTCACAACACACTTATAGACAGGAGCCAAGGGATAGATTGGCGGATAAACCAACCGCCTGTCGATGGGCGGACGGGAAGTGTTTGCAGCGAGCAGCATGTAGGTGGCAGCTTAGAGGCTGCAGAGCACGAGTACGAGTCAGTAAATACTATTAGGAGACAGTAGGTTGCTGAGATTGCAATCTGCCCCGGTTCATGGAGCAGAGCGCTGGCTTTTAACCCATTAAGACCTGAGGGCGATTCTATGTCTACATTCTAACAGGTTTCTGGAAAAAGAATGTGGTCTGCATATGGTGCTGAATGACACGGAACCTCAGCATATGTGTTTGGCCAGGTATTTTGTTCCTGCAGGGACTCTCTGCGTCCCTTTATTCCTATGGAGTTCTGTGTGAGGCATGCCCAAATATATGAAATTATGTGATGTCAGAACAGGCTAGCTCCATATATGGAGATATAGGGGTGATCGGGTCCAGAGCCCGGGCATATTTGTAATGTCAGAACAGGCCAGCTCCATATACAGTATGTAGCCTGGGCAGGGGCCCTGTCCAGAGCCTGGGCAGAGGCCTTTTGTGGCGGTCTGAACAACCGTGGGTCAGACCGATTCGACACCGGGCACTGTCGAGCGCTTTTGTCGAATTTGAAGTTGGTGGGGCGAACGGTTCTCAACTTACATGGATTACAGTACTACACACGTACAGTACAGAGACGTGCATTTATAGATATATGAATAAATAGCTGATCTACTAGCTCGCAGCACGGCACAAAGTGGCGTGCAAAGTTCACGTTAATGGTTAAGGCGCTTAAATGTAAAATGAAAATGAAAACAGATGCTTTCCTGGTTTTAATGGGTTAAGGCCAGAACTTTATGGAGCATTCCTCGTATACTTAACCCATGAAGACCTGTGGCCGATTCCACATTGCCTTCTAAATCAGTAGTAAATTATATTATGTATTTTTGTAAAAAATCTAAACACTTTCAAGATTTTTTCAAAAATAGCAGATGTATAAGCTCGCAGCGAGGGGCAAAGTCAGAACCACTGTTCTAAACCAATGTTCTAAATCCTAAACTCTTATAGAACTCTCCTCATTATGAACCGGGTTAAGGACAGCTCTTATAGAACTCAGAAGCGTGTTAACGGGTTAAGGACAGCTCTTATAGAACTCAGAAGCGTGTTAACGGGTTAAGGACAGCTCTTATAGAACTCTACTCAGAAGCATGTTAAAGGGTTAAGGACAGCTCTTATAGAACTCTACTCAGAAGCGTGTTAACGGGTTAAGGACAGCTCTTATAGAACTCTACTCAGAAGCATGTTAAAGGGTTAAGGACAGCTCTTATAGAACTCTACTCAGAAGCATGTTAACGGGTTAAGGACAGCTCTTATAGAACTCTACTCATTATGAGCTCAATATGAAGATATTCCCTACCGTACACCACCCCCTGGTATCTCTGCCAACATGTGAGTCTCAATCGCGGTTGAGTCTACGTGTGTACGCATACATTACATACTGTATCATGCAAGTGAGTGCTGTGCGATATGCTTGTGCTGTGAGTTAGAGTTGTATGCAATGCAATGCAGTTTGCGTGCGTGCGTGCGTGCGTGGTGGTGGTGGTGCGTGCGGGCGGTGTGTGTGTGTGTGTGTGTATGGGGGACTGATTGGTTCTCTGGCCTGAACACCACGAAAATACGCTGTAATGGTGCCAGGGTGATTTATGCCCAGCTTAAAATGGCTGCTTCATGAAAAGCACACACAACACCCTCCCCCTCATCTCTCTATCTCTCTCTCTGTCTCTCTCTCTCTCTCTCGCGCGCGTGCATGCTCTCTCTGTCTCTCTCTCTCATCATAGAGGAATAGTAGAGGTGATGTTGCCCCCCCCCCCCCCCCTTCCTGACATTTACTTCCCATCTCAAGTCAATTAAATTCCTTTCACACACAGTCACCCTTTCATTCATGTGGGTTTCTATTTATTTAGTTGTATTTAAGTTGCCACCTCATTCTCCTTTCATCAGCACCCCCCACCTTCCTCCTCCTCTACCTTTCTCATCTTCTCTTTTCCTGTATAGTCTTCTCTGAAAAGTCTCCCTTGGTGTTTCACAGACAGACACAGGAGGTTGACATTTCCAGACATCCTGCTTTCTCTGACTGACTGACTGACTGCCCCTCTCTTTTCACACCCTTTGCTTCAGGCCTCCACGCTTCTTCCTCTTTTACATTTTTCTTCATCGTCTTTGACTTCTCTTGTATAGGTTTCGATGTATATTACCCTTTCCTTCACGCTGGGGTTGCCATGTGTTTGGTCCCAATTACTCTGTTTGTCCTTAATCCATTAAAACCGGGAAAGCATCTGTGTCCCAATCATTTGAAACACTTTAACCATTATTTTATGCGTTGACTATTCAAAAATAGCAGATATACAAACAATATTTTTTAACTCACATCTTTGCTTCTGGGTGCCCCTGGAACACATTTATGTTTAGATGGGGGACCGTGGATCACACATCATTTTGGGCGTCCTTGATGTGAATATGTTTGAGAACCTGCACTGATAGAGGTATTCAGTTTCACTTCTTTGTTCTTGTTTCAGCGTTCTTTAAAGGAAGTGTTGGTGTCTTTTATGGTGGCTGTTTGGTCCCTGACGGGTCAACACATCAGGAAAGCATCAGCGTTCCGTGACCACCGTAGGCTTTTGGCCTGGACTTGAGTTGAACTTTGAAT
This sequence comes from Electrona antarctica, assembly GCF_951216825.1. NCBI lineage: Eukaryota > Metazoa > Chordata > Actinopteri > Myctophiformes > Myctophidae > Electrona > Electrona antarctica. The sequence goes on along the minus strand of NC_136809.1, from coordinate 36,575,022 downwards.
GTGTCGTGCTTTTAGTTGTGTAGTTCAGGGAATCCAGGATTTATTTCATTTTATGTTTTTAAAAGGCAAACAGCTTGGAGCTATAGGCAATATTACCTCAAATGAATATCTCTCTCTCTCTCTCTCTCTCTCTCTCTCTCTCTCTCTCTCTCTCTCTCTCTCTCTCTCTCTCTATCTATATATATATATATATATATATATATATATGTAAATATTAATTGCTGGTTAGGTTTTTTGGGGGATTGTTTTTAAAGTGCAGTTGCCTATTCTTCATTACTTACATTTGTATCATTATTTAAACCAGTGGTTCTCAAATATTTTCATGTTATGGACCGCCCGATTCATATGTATTCGTCCCTAATCCCAATCTGAAATTATTTTGTGCCAGGGAGCCTCGTACTAGATTTTTGTTGTTAGATTCCAAAATGTTCCAAATATTCCTCATTTTATTTAATTAGATTTTAAATAGCAGATCTACAAGCTTATAACACACTGCAAGGTTTGTAGATTAATTAATACAATATAGGTTTAAGTGCTCATGTAGCCCATCAGTCGCTTCTTTTGGGCTTGTTTTCCAGAACAGATGGTAACATTAATACCTGGATATTGTGACTGTGGGGAATGTCTGGACGGAGATATGAAGGTTTTGCCCTTTCTAGTGATGTTCATGAATGGTCACTAGAGATTTCAGAGGTGTTTGTACCTCATGGAAGTTAGCTCATGTCTCTTCCGAACCACCATTGACTCGATCACTGCTGACGGAATGAACTATAGAAGCTGGGCTGAATTAATGTGTCATCCGTTCAAAAGAAAAGATGCTCACTCAATTTACCAAGCAGAAAGCTGAGCCAAACCAGGGAGCACAATACAAGAGTTGTCACAAAACGAGTTTAACCTTTGAGCCATATAGAGTCTGAGCTAGAAATGGTGGTGGAGACAAAGCTTTGCCAGCAGCAGCAGCGGGCTGAGGCAGCATTCTGAAGCAGGGATCAGTGTGGGAGGGAGCCATATTTAAATGCTCCGCATTGTTGTGATATTGGGCTGTGAATGTGCAGAAATGCGTGGCTGATTAGAAACACTGATTCAATTAGCAGGTGGACAGCTCATTACAGCTGGGGCGTATGACTCCTGTGTCCTGCATTAACATTAACGCAATGCTTCACTTTGTTTGTTAAACCCATTAAGACCTGAGGCCGCTTCTAAAAAATGAGACATGAGGCTGATTCTATAAGAAACATCTTCTGAACAGTTCTCTCTCTAAAAAAAGAAAGAAAAAAACTATGTTTCTACAGTGGCACAGATCCCCATCTCAAATTATATTTTGTTCCCGGGACCCCGGAAACATTTTCACAACTAAAAAAAAAAATATATATATATATATATAAGCTCATAGCAAGGCACGAAGGCAACCCTATAGGTGGTTGTGTGTGGTGACTGACTACACGTATCAACATGGGTGTTGTTTTCCCACACACTGTGCGGACAGCTTTTACGGTATACATTAGCAGTTTACTACCCAGTCCTAGTGGGGCATGACATTAACGTAAGCTTGTCCCTACAGATGTGCCATTCCAACACTTCAGGCTTTCCTGTTCTTTTTCTGCAAGTACTTTTTTTTGTTACTGAAAACAAGTGTCCCTTTTGATATTTCTTTTCTTTGTTAAAAGGAATCTGATAACAGCACATTTGCAAATGCCCTCCTTTCTCACTGACAATTCTCTGTTCTGACAATTTACTGACAATCCGCTGTCTTTCTTGCCAATGGCATGACGTGTGAAGTTCTCAAATGGCACATCTATCTGTATGTTTTCTTATATTTGTTACAATTCATTCTTCCTCCACATTGCTTGAGTCAGACAGACATGACAGGCAGGTGTAAATACTTGTTTCCCACTTTTTATTTACTGTCATTTCACCAATTAAGCTGAGTTTTCACCACCTCAAGTCTATGGATATTGAAATAACAAATTGTATCTCACCTCTCATCCTTACGTTTCTGTTTTCTCACTTTATTCTGTATCTCCTCGTTATATTCTATCACTTGGCTTCAGATTTAATTGTGCGCAGCAAAGCAAACGATGAAGTGAACTAAGCCATTGCGAGATGTACCGCACCGTAAAATCTGCCGGATGGCAACATGCCCTGTTGAAACAGAAACAGAAGGAATCGTTACAGGGATCCTGGTGTATAGCAAACTGTAGAAAACTGTAGCTTAGATTCCAGCTGCCCGTCTGTTCAAGCATGCTATGCCCAGTGGAATGCCAACTGGTCCGCAACGCCCCACCCCACCCCACCCCACCCCATGCCCACCCCCTCCCTCCCCTCCTGGGCCAGGGCCTGTTGTTCTCTGCAGCGTGGGGGAGCGGGGTCAGAGCCTCAACATTCTGTGACTTGTTAGTAGGAGTGAGAAGTGAACTAGGGCAGTGTGTGTCTGCAGGCAACGGGAGAGCAGCCAACAGAGGAGAAACAATGATGGAGAGCGAGGGAAATGATGAGGTGACTTGAGAACACAGGAAAGGAATGGAACGGTACATACTGTAGAGTGAGAGGCCATTGTAGCAAACTCTCATGCCAGAACAGAACACAATCTTCTCCCTGCCCACTCAAGAGTGGGGTAGAGAGTATCCCAGTTTAGGGTTGTGTTTAGTTCACAGGTTCGTCAATGATTCAGTATCCAGATATTTAGGCATACTTTTTCTAATGTATAGTTGGTCTAAAGGTACCAAACAGGTGGTGCTTATCGAGCTGACGGTACCCTGGGAAGAGAGGATGGAGGAAGCGTATGAGTGCAAGCTCAAGAAATATCAAAGAGAGGTGCTGTGGCAGAGCCGACCTACTGAAGGACTAAAGACATAGAGTTAGGTGGTGCTCAGCGGGCGTAGAGCCAGGACGCTGGATCTGCCGTTGAGCCCCTCCGATGTGTCATGGGCTTAAATCAACAAAACACCAGTGAAGGGGGGTGCCCATTTGATAACCTGCTGAAGCCACCCAACCCCTAGCCTTGGCTCAGGGAGGAGGACGCCCTTGCCATGCAGAGTCCCGTCGGTGCCTTAAGGGAATGAGAGACGGAGAGAGCGATGCCACTGGCTCACAGATGGCGCAGGAGCGAGTACCTGCTAAGGTGGGCCAGTTGCGATACCCTTATCGTATTTTGCATATGCATATTTCAAGGTTAGTGAAGGTAGTACTGACTTACTTTGTTTCCATTTTAAGAGACGCGTGGGATTATTTCTTATACTCGGCAGAAGTCCTGTTGTGCTTTCCTGGTAGCCTTAATTTGATTACTTATATTGAAAGTTTTAACTACCTAAAAAGCTGGTGGTTTAAATGAATGACTTGACTTGTTTTTTAAACCCAGAAAGCAGCAGTAGGTTCCTTCTTATAAATGTGTGTTTTCTTTTTCATGAGAAAACACCAAATGTTACCACTGATAGAGGTATTCAGGCATTTGTGAAATCGGCCTCATGTCATAATGGGTTAACTTCTCTGTTCTTCTTTCAGCGTTCTTTAAAGGAAGTGTTGGTGTCTTTTATGGTGGCTGTTTGGTCCCTGACGGGTCCACACATCAGGAGAGCATCAGCATTCCTGATGTCCAGGCTTTTGGCCTGGACTTGAGTTGAACTTGGAAGGTGTCGTGCTTTTAGTTGTGTAGTTCAGGGAATGGGTCAAATTCAGGATTTATTTCATTTTATGTTTTTAAAAGGCAGACAGCTTAGAGCTATAGGCAATATTACCTCAAATGAATATCACAATGGAAGGTGTTTCTAAATATTAATTGCGGGTTAGGTTTTTTGGGGGATTGTTTTTAAAGAAAAGTTGCCTATTCTTAATTACTTACATTTTTATCATTATTTAAACCAGTGGTTCTCAAATATTTTCATGTCATGGACCGCCCAATCCATATGTATTCGTCCCTAATCCCAATCTGAAATTGTTTATTTCTAATGGATTTATCTTAATGAGTATTTTATTGTTTAGTCTCTGCCTTCGTATGTGCTATTGCCCCATACCACAATTTTTTTCCCATCACTTTGAATATTATTTTCAATACAAAATCAAACAATCAATCAGAACTAGTGGTTGTGTCAGGAATACATAGAGAGATAATTGGTACTGGTTCCATGTTTATTTATACATATCAGTGTAGCGTTCTTCTGTTCCATGTTTAGCTAATCTATCAGTGTCACTCTTATCATGCTTGTATGGCGTTAGCTCTGTGGGTTCCACAGTTGCAACACTGTCTCACTTGCCGTGAAATGGTGATTTGCCGGCCACTTCTGCACTCCAGGAATGTGGAAGTGCAATTCTCAGACCCAGGACAGTTTGCAAAAAAAATGCCATCTCTTGAGCAAAGGGAGTTACCGCCGAACAAGCCGCCAGGCTAGTCGCTGTGCCAATCGTTGCAACGTCTGATTGAGCCAACTCACCATTCAAATTATGTCCCGATAGGGAAAGAATTGGGACTTATTGGCCCCTTAATTCTATAGTCAACGTTTGACATTTGGTAATATTTGTCCCAGGAAGTCACAATATGACTTTTGCGAGTGAGACAGTGCTGGCTGTTACAGCACATTCTTCTGTGACTGATACCAAAGATGTGATATATTCTCTCTCGTCTGTCCTCACTTGAACCAGTCGTTCATCTCAGTCCCATGTCTCTTATTCCTGCTCCAAGGAGCGAGGATTAGGAGGCCGTTCTGAGGAGCTATTATTGATGAAACATGAGTGCATCCTTCAATACCAAGGATAGGATTAGGTTGTTTTGTTTTGTTACGTTTTTCAACCAGAGACTCACAGGCCTTGTTTCATTTTCTATGAAGAATATGAAAAAGAAGAGTTTGTGCACACTGTGCCCCCCGCTACAAATTGATATTACATAAGGCCATGCTCAAGGGTAATAAAAGTGTGGAAGTTGTGCACGTGTTCTCCCTTAAATTTGGAACATGTTTTATAGATTGAGTATGACCCCAATGACCCCATCAGGATTCAAATGTATTCAAAACAATTGTAATTGCCTCCCAGACTCTCAATGGACGCACGCACGCACGCACGCACGCACGCACGCACGCACGCACGCACGCACGCACGCACGCACGCACGCAACTTTTGTATTACTATACTTGTGAGGACATCTTTTTACCAATTAACTTTAAAATAAAATAATACATTTTCTGTCCTCACTCTTTTATCCTCAATATGTAGATTGCTCAGCCAATCAAATCATCACTATAGGGTACACACAAACACACAAATCTGGGCATAGGAGGGGCTAGCGCCCTTTATAAACAAAAAAATACAATTAGCAACATAAACTAAAAAATCTTCGAGCTTCAGTGCCCAGGAACCCACAGAGGTGCAAATCCAGCTCTGTTCAGAACCATGGGTAGCAGCTACAGTTACTTCAGAACCATGGACAGCAGCTACAGTTACTTCAGAACCATGGACAGCAGCTACAGTTATTTCAGGACCATGGACAGCAGCTACAGTTACTTCAGAATCATGGACAGCAGCTACAGTTGCTTCAGAACCATGGACAGCAGCTACAGTTGCTTCAGAACCATGGACAGCAGCTACAGTTATTTCAGAACCATGGACAGCAGCTACAGTTATTTCAGGACCATGGACAGCAGCTACAGTTACTTCAGAATCACCGGGTTGTCCGAGGGAAACACTTGGTTAGAGATGCAACCGATCCGATATTATATCGGGATCGGCCTCCGATCCAGCTTAATTAATGTATCGGAGATCGGATTTGACGCCACCGATACACGCTCCGATACAGGAGGGGGAAACGTGTTTAATGTTTACTACAGTCCGTCCTGCACAGCAAATCCAACCTCCAGTATGTACAGACTGCAAACAGAGACTATAGAAAAAAGCCCCACTAAGGTGCAATATGCAAGAGAATGGAATCACTTACAGACTTAACAGTATTAGAAGTATAAAGTTTACCCGTCGTCGCACGGATCAGTCAAGTGGCATGCGCAGTTCAGTTGTGTGGTGGAGCCTCATCTCCACTGCGTTCTGACATTGTTGTTGATGAGATTGCTCTTGTAATCCATTCTTCTGCTATATATTAACTGCACACACGTGCTGTTTAGCGCTATGTGATTCAATCTTTGTAACTTTATTATTGCCATTGAAAAAAATGCTGCTGTGACGATGATGATGATGAAGAATAAGCGCACGTCGTCGTCGCGGTTAAATCCGTCTTTATATAATTGGCTCAGTTATCAAACCATGACATTGTTGTCAGAAGCTCAAATATTGATTCAGATTGTAGGTTTAGTGCAATTCTTAAAACAAAGACAGAGTTTGCAAACTAAAGTATCAAAAACACAACACCAGCACCATAACAAAGGTCCTGAGGTAATTTTTTTCTCTCCGAGTTCTGTCGGTAAGGCTCAAGGCTTTTGTCACATGATAGCGCAGCTGATTCCAGGCATCACATTAGGGGTAAAAGGTACCACTGTACATAGCAATAATAATAATTACTATTATTATTATTAATAAACCATAGTATTAATTAACAGGTTACATGCAGGCATCACTTTAGGGGTAAAAAGGTACCTTTGCACATTAACAGGTTGCCATTTCCTTAAGGTTTACAGGTTAAACACTTCTTATTCTTATTTTTAAACACTTAACCATAAACATCCCCTCTTTGAATTTAAATGTAAGGCATTTGTACATTATTTGCTTTAGAGATATGCTGTGTATTACAGCCTTGTGTAACATTACACAACAAACAATATTAATAGTATGATTGCTCTATTATTTGAAGCCTATTCTACAATTAAAAAAATCACACCCGTGTGAAGTGAGGGGCACTCTTATCATTGTACATCATCATGACGTAACATGTCTATTTGCTCAGACACTATGATGTAAATTCTCCATTCATTGTCAACAGGAATTTAATGTTTGTGTAAGACAAAAATCTACACTTAGCTGAATATAGGAGGGGCTTGCACCCCTCAAAAATAAGGGGACTTCCCTCAAGTCAGACCACTCGTTAGTCAGACCCATGCTGCGGGTTACAAATCATCGTGGCTTGGATTAGGTTAGGGTTTAGGATAGTGTTAATAATGGTCTGACTAAATTGAGATCTCTAACCAATGCCACGCTACCAAAAATAATGTCAATGCGCATTTTGTATTTTAATGTAAAATATCGGATATCGGGAGTGTATCGGGAAATTTCAAAAATGTATATATCGGATCGGATCGGAATTGAAAAATCAGTATCGTTGCATCTCTACACTTGGTGAGCTTGTAGATCGACAATTTTCACTATTTATTTTTCCCCCTAATTAAGCAATTTAAGGATTTGTGAACCTTGAACCCTTGTTGATTTTTTAAAATATATCATTTAAAAAAAATGAAATACTGTTGCCTGCCACAAATTTCAAAATGCTTCCCTTCATACAGTCTGGAGCACGG
>NC_136809.1:36515080-36562580 GCF_951216825.1 Electrona antarctica | reverse complement strand
GAGAAGGCTCACGGCAGGTGTTACAATCACGTTGATTTGACATCAATTGAATAACTAAATCAAATCCAAAATTATTAAAAACAAGAATAAAGCCATGCCTTTCCACATCTGGCTTTTGTCTTTAGTGGGAAAGGTTATAACCGCCATTCATTTTTATGACAAATGACTCTTCAGTATAGGCATGGGTATTTATCGGCTCCAAATACGATCCACAGTGATAGAAACCTGGCACCCAGGTACACAGTGTTGTGAGCGTTTATGGTTGCGGGGGGAATAGGAATGAAGACCAAGGGTATTTCATAATTTCACTCACATTTGCCCATAACAATAGATACTGTATGTCCAAACTGGAAAAGGAAAAATATGTTTGGATTGCGTATTGCCTGTGGACAGCATGCGTCGTCCAAGAGTGGGACATGGCACAGTGAGTGAGTGAGTGAGTGAGTGAGTGTATGGGGGGGGTTGGCAGAGAGAGAGAGAGAGAGAGAGAGAGAGAGAGAGAGAGACATAATATGACACATGCATAATACTGTACATCACAGAGGCACCAATTTACCTTTAGGTTGATGCGTCTTCAGATCACCTGCCACTCGTCAGTGATGCAATTCTGCAACAAAAAGGAAACTCGCTGAAAATCACTCCTTCAACAAAAGCACCCTGAGTAGAGCATCAGCGCCATGAGGGACGATCCCTGATTGGTGCATTTGTCTTAATTCAAAGGGAGGTAAGGAAGGCAGACAGCTGGCAGGATCACATAGAGACATAAAGCAGGAGAAACACAATCACCCGGTCTGAATAAGAATCACTTTAATCACCATGTGCTACAGTATGCTATAAAGCACTGCATGGTTCCCAAACTTTTTCATGTCAAGGACCCCCAAATTTACACTAATTAGCCCGCGGACCCCCATTAGAAAATATATGCCAGCAGGGACCCACATACAGTAAGAGACGATTTGTTCTCAACCATTTTTATTTCAAGGACCCCCAGTTTGACATGCATTAGTCTACGGACCCCCATTTAATGGTATTTTTTTATCTCTGGGACTCCAATTTATATTGTAAAATCAATGCTGATTTAACTCTGAGTGTACAATAAAACCAAATGGACCCATTAGGGTCCATTTGATTCCATTTGTACACTCTTTGAGTTACAGACCCATTTGGTTCCAAACCATCATTTAGCTGGGGACCCTCTGGAACTCCCTCAAGGACCCCTGGGGGTACCCGGACCCCACCTTGGGAACCACTGCTATAAAGGGTATATGCTGGCGTCGCTGCGCGTTTGCAATATTTGAACCACTTCGTTGTGCCGTGAAAATGGCGGATCTACAAGCTCATTATCCTGTTATCCTACAAAAACAGTCGGTCCGTCTTGATCCAAGTGAATCGATCTTAACTTGCACATGACCATTGGCATATGCAGGGAGTGAGAAAGTCCGTTTTTAATTTTCCCCAAGAATAAATAAATTAGCTTGTCTTCTTTTTTTTACTTTCCTTTACAAGACATATTCAGATTTGTGTTCAACTCAACCACAACATATTGTATAATCATAACAACATATTGACACAATATGCTGTCTTGTAGGTCAACAAATTAAGCTTTGTTTTCAGAATTCATTACACTAATAATCCTCTTTTAAAGTCTTTTAAGGGTAAGTACTAAAAAGTAATGTCCTGATATCCCTTTAAAATGCAAACTATAGCAACAACCCTAAGTGATCCCAATTCTAAGTGATGGCATGACTTGGCCAACCACATATCTGAGGGAGCCTACTGGAAAAGGATGAGTCCGTACTGGCAACACCGATTAACCATCTATCAGCACAGATGTCAGCTTCCATGTCCTTAATCAGTCATTTGTCTTCAGTGGACTACTGTAGATGTGGATTTGTCATATAGGCAATTTAGCCAGACACCAGATGCACGCACGCACGCACGCACGCACGCACGCACGCACGCACGCACGCACGCACGCACGCACGCACGCACGCATGCACGCACGCACGCACGCACGCACGCACACACGCACACACGTTCATAGGCTACTACATACAGACAAAAACATACTGTGTACACAAGCTGCCTGGCCACTTGATCAGGTTGTCAGACCATGCATCACACTGTGTGAGTTATGGCCTGACGCACGCACGCACGCACGCACGCGCGCATGCACGCACGCACGCACGCGCGCACGCACGCACACGCACACGCACACGCACACGCACACGCACACGCACACACACACACAGTGGTGATTCTACTAACCTCCGAGGTGATGGGAGGCACCACTGCAAGCACAATATGGCCATTAAGATCAAATCACCAGCAGTATAGCAGAGAAAAGAGACCTTGTTCTCTGCAGGTGGGGATTCAGCTTCAAGAGTGAAGTGTCTGACTGCCTCAGACTCCTGCTGAGGTCTTGAGAACTTTGCTTTCTTCCAGGGAAGAATTGGTTCAAATAATTGTTCGTTGGAGCTGGACACCCCACTGCCATCAACACACCACCCACACTTGCAGCCTTTTCCAATGTTTAACACGTTCCAATTGAAAGTGATGGGCCCCTGCCTCAAAGAACTGCAGTCTGATCATCAGTTGAAAAACTTTCTCTATGAAACCCCCGCTGGACTGAGTGCCTGTCCTCCACAGTTTTGCCAATCAACCACTTGTTGGTGGATTGAGCCGGCGCTCACTAAGCCTGAGTTGAACTCTTCTGATTTATAAGCCTGAGTCAAAACCTGAAAATTGTAAGCAAACCAACAGTCAGTTTCACTCAGATTGCCAGCCACGCATCCTAGGCGTGGGACGATTCACTTACCTCCCGATTCGATGCGATCGCGATACCTAGGATGCCGATTAGATTTATATTGCAATTCTATATTGCGATTCTGTGATTCAATGATTCAATATAACTTTTTGTGATTTTTCCCCACAAATTATTTATCTACTTACTTAGCAACATTTTAAAACAATTATAAACAATATAAACCATGAAAAGTTGAATTATACACGTCAATTTTCACACCCCTAATGCATGCTACCCGACAAGAGAGACCTTGTAAATAAGATAAGAGAGACCGAACGAGAGTTCTATTGTTGAATAAGCTATGAGAAACCCAACAAGTGTGCTTTTGTGAAATAAGCTTCAAATATGTGACTGGCTACTGTGCTTTGTGTCGCAAGGGGGCATTGGTCATTTTTTTGAAGAAGATATGACCATTTGAAACTTGTTTGTGTCATGTATGTATGTATGTATGTATGTATGTATGTATGTATGTATGTATGTATGTATGTATGTATGTATGTATGTATGTATGTATGTCGGTAAGAATGGTGGTCCCTTATTGGCTGTTGAGGTATAGGTACAGTATAAGGTCAATAACGGGTCTAAAGGATTTAGAACAGCAGTTGTAATAGACATTAGTTAGTAGCAGTACTTGCGTGCTCTAGGATGCCGATTCGATTTATATTCCAATTCTTAATTATTGCGAGTCTGCACTTCTATAGTTGTGACCTACAGTATGTGGTCGCAATATATGGTTTATATTTAAGCAATATTACACGAGAGAGTGTGCTTTATCGTGATTATTGGGACGCCAGTGATGCGGTTGATGACGAGGCTTTAGCCGAGTTCTGCAAGCGTCACTGAATAGAAATTCATAATTTTTGAATGCCCGATTTAGCCAGACTTTTTGCTGTTATCCTTTTCAGCGCAAAATGTATGACTCTACCTGTTTGCATTTCTGTCTAATAAAGTATTCAATGATCGAATCAATCAGATCTACCAGATGACCTATCGAAATAAAAAACAGAGTGCCTTCTTTTCTTTTCTAGTTCACGCTTTTATCTTTATTCTCCTTTTTTTATTTAAAAACCCCTTGATTCCTTTGTAGCAGGAAAAGTGATGTGAGCTTGATATTGGCTTGCCTTTATATCTGAAGAGTTCCTGTTAAATGTTAAGACTTGAAACGGCAGGGCTCTTTATTCATCTTGAACTGGCTCATCTGTGTTGAAGCCAAGGCTCTGTTTTCAACCGGAGGAAACCCTGACAGGGATCCTCTGCCCATTATTCCCTTCTAACACCGTGTAACAGATGTTACAGACACTCTCAGATATTTTTATCTATGTTTATCAAGGTTATATTTGTTTCGCCCAAGGAGAACCACCGTATTAAACATTTTCAACAGAAGCTGCTTTGCAGGCTAAATGCCCAGCCTGACAGTTTAATTGGTCGTGAAAAATTGAACAAGCAATTCCACGAGGCTTTATTGCTGAATCACAATAACATCAAAATCATTCTTTGAAATTAAATGAAACAATTAGATGCAATATCATAATATCATAATATCATAATATTATGAAAGAGCTTTTCTCTTACATAGCAATTTGAACTGAAGTTGTTTCAAAACAAAGACACACGCGCGCTCACACGTGCGCTCACACGCGCGCGCGCACGCACGCACGCACACACACACACACACACACACACACACACACACACACACACACACAGGTTAATGGTTAACCTTTAATCTCCGCCCGTCCACACCCCACCAATTAATTTTCCCACAATGCTAATTAGCTTTTGGAGATGTGATGTTGATTTAATGTTCAGATTTACCACGCCGTGATGTCATAATTACTCGATTCAACGGTCATACTGTGTAGAATAATGAAATTATACTTTTGTCCATTTGACCCTGAGCCTTTGCAAAAATTCAGACCCTGACTGATTTGTTAACAAACATTGAAGAACCCACAAACTGAGAATCAAAATAAAATCCAGGTAATGTCCACGCAATGTCCCCGAAGCCAGGTACTGTATCTGTGCAGCTCATGAGGTGAGACTCACGGCATCGCTGAACGGCACTGATAGCGGTGCTGCCATGTCACGGCGCCTGAGGAGTTGATGTTGAACGCCTCTCTGATTTCACTTGAAACTGATGAGAGGGATCAACTGTGAAGACAGCCATAAGCATGAACCTCTCACTGTGACAGGTCTGCCACGGGCACTGGTCACTCTCCATCGAACAGGAATAGGTCTGTTCCCCACTGTGTCGGGCACATAAACATCCGCACCGCACAGAGAGGGACCACGCTTTGTTTCATTTTTCATTGAGACATAAAAGCCTTACACATCCCTGTGTACCTTCGTCGCAGCGCATGAGTCACGGTCAGCACCAGCAGCCTCAAGGTTCTCCAGACAAGGTTCTCCAGTCTTCAGCCGCACCAGGTGAGGCCCAGGATGTGCTGTAGGCACATCCAATATGGAAGTGCCATTGATTCTCTTTTGATAGGTTTTTTTCTTATGAATTCCATGTTTCAGGTTTCAGGAGAAGAAAAACCCCCACCAAAACCGACATCTTCTGTGTAACCGTCCAGACCAAGCAAGCAACTATTCACATCACATTTTCCTCTTGTTGGATTGGGCTTTCTGACATTTTAAAGCAATCAATACATATGTGCCTTAGAATTCTGTGTCTAGAAAAATGCTTTGTTGCATTTCGAAGGTTAAAAGGGATTGACTGCCTGTCCAGTGGGAACCGCTCTTCACCGAACTGGGTTTTTTTCTCTCCGGATTTAAAATGGATTTAAAGTGCTGCTCCAAGCGCCCTCCTGGCAGTGAGAGAGCATAAAGTGTGTGCTTAAGATATCTGTTTTGTGGGAAAGATCACTGCACATACAAAAGTCAGCAACAGTGGTAGCCACAACACACACTTCAACCTCACACCTCAAAGCCCCAACAGGTTTAAATTATACTTAAGAATATTTCATTCACAACTATAAGGAAATGATAGTCCTACTGGGATTTCCAGACAGTGTGTGGAGGGCACTAGCTTAAAGCATCACATGCGGACGGTCGGCCATGGCCTTATGCATGCCATTCTGTGTGTATGTGAACCGTAGAAGGTTTGCTGTTCATCTCACTGTATTTGCTACGTGCAGATTCACGATCTCTTCAGCCATGAATCTGAATTTGGATCCAGATTGGTTGGGAACCACTGATGGGAACCACTGATCCACAACACTCGTGTTTGGTGGCCGAGTTTTAATAATAAAAGTTTGACATGCTGAGTTCCGATGGCAGCAACGTTGCTCGCAGTGACAGTGACAGACAATTCATAGCACACAGTGACATTTTAGCTATATGGCAGCTGACAAACCAGCACATGTACAGCTTTTCATCCTCTTTGGTCCATTATATACTGGTCATGGTGTCCCTGACCTCTCAAATAGACAAGAAGAGAGGCTAAAGAGAGTGAGAGATGGGGGGGGAGCGTCAGAGGCAAGCAGAATGAGAGTAGGTGAAGCAGAGAGAACGAGGCACCAAGAGTGAGTGGGCGAGAGTGAGTGTGTCATCCACAGAAGAGATGCAGTGACTATAACAGCAATTTAATGGCTGTAATTCAACCTTGTCTCACAGGTAAGTGTGCGTGCGTGCGTGCGTGCGTGCGTGCGTGCGTGCGTGCGTGCGTGCGTGCGTCAGAGGGACATAGAGTGAGGGAGAGACATAGAGATTAAGAGAGAAGAGAGAGAGAAAGGGGCAATAGGTTTAAAACATAAATCAATGGAATGGATGAGAAGAGAGTGAAGAAGCTATAGAGTAGCTGAGGTAGCAGAGGATGAGCAGTGAGGAAGAGGAGGAGGTATAGGACAATTCAAATGACCAATATGAAGCAGGAGAAGCAAAGAGAGAGAAGAATGGATGATTGTGAGGGAGGGACGGAGGGAGGGGAGGTACAGAGAGAGACAAAAACAAAGACCAGAAAAGTGAGAGAAAGAGACAAGTGCAATGGAATTATACAAAAGAGAGCGAGAGAGAGAGAGAGAGAGAGAGAGAGAAACAGAAACAGAAACAGAAAACAAGAGAAGAACCAACCAAATACTAAAGTAGTAGTAGTACAGAGTACAGAAAACTAAATATAGGTACTTTAGGATCTATATGCAATCAGATACCTCTTAAGCCATCACTCTCTCGCCCATGTCCTTGTCTTTTTCTATACTACTACTACTGTCCTGGTCTTCCTCCGAACCACTCAGCGCCTAATAGCCTCTTCAGCGGAGTTGTTTTTTTTTTCTTCTTGTTTTGTCTCTCCATGCTCCCCTCTTTATCCTAGCTCTTCATTGTACTTTTTACTTTAGCCACCCCCTAATGAAATAACATTCTACCAAGTGATCCAACCATTAACCTTGTTCTGCTCTTCTTCTCTTCTCATCTTGTCTCCTCTTCTCCTCTCCTTCACTCTCCTCTTCTGTCCCCTCTCTGCAGTCCTTGACAACTCCTCTCCTCACTTTAATCACAGCGTCCTCATCTCCCAAAGCACAGCTTCTTCCATTAATGCGGCAGCATGTTGATTACTACCAGTAAGGCATGCGGGCGAGAAGGGCGAGGTAATAATGAATAATACAGTACCGGTATATTATGTGTAAAGTTGTGAATTAAAAGTCATGATATGCCAATTGCCAGGAGCTAAAATTAAATAATTCACGGAGTCAAAAACACCACGATTATAATATAAAATAAGAACAAGGAGACATTTGTCAGATAACACGTTCTTACATTTAATTTTTTTTTTTTTAAATGGGCTGTAGCAGCCTCTTATAATAACCAATAATGGTTCAGCTTGCTTGCTCTCCTACTGTGCCAATGGTATGGTCATCTTGTCATTTATTCATAATTATAATACCTGGAATTGATATAGTGCTTTTCTAAGTATACTCAAACAACACCAACCAGTGCCCCACCCTTCAAAGTGAAGTCTATAGACCCCCAGGCGTCCTTGAGAGGGTTCCCCAGCTAAATGATTGAAACCAAATGGACCCATAGTTCTGAGTGTATACGCAGAGTTATGGGGGTCCGTAGTCTAATGCGTACAGTAGAAAATGTAAAAAGTTTGAGAACCACTGTCCTACTCAACTGGACGGTGATTGGCTCCTACTTGACCAACTACAGGTGACAGCCCAGTGCCTGTGAGGTCCGACAACAGCCAAAAATATTCAGAAGCCTGTGTTCAGCTGATGTCAGCTTGGTGTATTTTAGGATTACACCACAAATGCAAAACCATGTACCATGGTCCTTCATAGCCAACAGTGGAACACACAGTAGTTGTGCTAGGCAACAGCAAGTCAGAAAAAGCCCCAAAGAATATCTTTAAAAAAAAACAAGACAGCAAGTCTATTTGCATAACACATTTCAACAACAAGGAAATGCAATATGCTTTACACAAAAACACACTGAGATTAAGATGTGCAAAATAAACACAGTAAGCAACGAGTAACACTTTTCTAATGTGAAACAGCATGCATTTTAAGCAAACTTGGCCGTTGTCCTCTCAAGCCTTTTCATCCAAAAGAACACGGCAGCCTCAGTTTCCTCCTTTATATCAGCCAAATACCACACTTCCCTCACCCCTGATCTTATGCCAGATGCTTCCAATGCTGTTTACTAGTCATTTTATGGTGAACAAATCCAGGTGATAAATCATCCTCTGGCAGCATACTGCACCTGTTACCATGGTGTAGTTGTTTGTTTGCACAGTGGTGGAACAAGTACTCAGATTTATAACTTAAGTAAAAGTAGAAACAAAGTATAGAAACAATGGCCTGCAGTATTCAAAATGTTTGTAAAAGTGCAAAAGTATTGGCATCAAAATAATACAATGCTCTAGCTGTTGTTCACATTGGCAGCTACTGTACAAAGCTACAGGCTGCCATTCATTTTCAGTAGAAGCCAGTGACATGAAGACCCAACTTGTATAGCTGCTACAAAATCTAAATTCCACATTGAGCTGGTTACAAATGCAAATTACCATTTCCACTCAACTTCCCAGCAAGGGCGTAATCCAAAACCAAATCCAAATCCAAATCCAACTTCATGGGGGGGAAACTAATAATTTCCATCAGCAAGATCTCTGTTCTTTTAGTAGTCATTCTTTAGTAGTAACAGACTACAGACTACTTTATACCTCATACTTTAATGCTTAGTATGAGGTATAAAGTACAGCAGCTTTGTGTTCCTAAAAAAATAAAGATTGGGTATTGGGTAAGACTGACGTTATGTATCTTTCAGGACCTTTCACTGCTTTGTCTCAGCCACCGCGGTAGATATTTTGACATTCCTACACTACTGTTGGAGCAGCCATAAACTACACAGGTTCATCCCGATGTTCTGGGCATCTTTGTAATGTTAGTGTTAGTAAAAAGCAGGTAAAAGAGTAACGTTTGAGGCAGACTAACATCAGTCACTTTTCCATTCACTGTAGTAGAAGCTTGGTGCGGGGAAACCGCAGATGTGTCGTCTCCGCCTACAGGAAATACGTAGGCTGCGACCATGAGACGCGTTTCGGAATCGGTCAATAGGCTGCGCTTGGGAGGATAATTCACACAGAAGGCAGGAGAAATAGACTTTATTATTTTTAAATCTTGCCAACAAAATGAACAGGGACACATTATAGTAACGGGATTACTTTTTTGGAAACGTAACTAAGTAACTAACTACTACCAATAAAAGTAGTCCGTTACATAACTACACTGCATTTGACCTCCCATTGGGGGGGAAATGAAAGGTGGGGGTTTTCAGAGTAAAATCTCCCTCATCTGCTTGGCCAAGCACCCCACAGGTTTATTTGATAGATCGTGTGTGGACATCCTAGGCATCATAAGTGTTAACACTTATGGTGCCAGGGAATCTTTTCAGAATAAAGGTACTAGAGGGGAAATTTCAGCAAGATCTGACTCTGTTATTTTTGCAGGCTTTATATTTTTCTCACTTGTCGGATGCACGCTTGACCATCACTTCAACTTTTGTAGCTGTGTATCTTTTGTGTAAACACAGCGTCACAGAACAGTGTATTCAAATGTGTCCAGATGTAGCAAACATTTTCAAAAATTGCTGAATAAGCTCACTACACGTGTGTTCAGCTTGGAGGTTATGCTGTTTTCGAATAATCAAATTCATAGTGAAAAATAACTTCTGCACAACCAGATATGTTTAAAAGCAGGCAACAAACAGCAGACAAAATCAACAATGAAAGATTTAACCTGCACATTGCCACTTTCACGGTCAAGAGAAGGTATTTATATTTAAGCAATGTTTCGGTCGTATAGACCTTCCTCAGGCATGAATAGTCAACCATAAAATAGAGTATGTATAATGTATGGCTGTATGCTTTGTAATAATATATTTTTTAAATCTCCAAAGTAACTAGTAACTAAAGCTGTCAAATAATGGGTGTAAAAAGTACAATATCTGATTGAGTTGTATTGGAGTACAAGTATGAAGTATAAAACAAAATTAAAATAGTCAAGTAATCTGCAAGTATACCTCAAAGTTGTAATTGAGTACTCTAGTACTTTGCACAAAAACACAAATTCAAAGGTGAGTCTATAATAGCTCAATGGGTTTGCCGGTCTCGCCCATGGAGTATTTCTAGCTCCTGAGAGGAACAGAAATAACTCTAATTAAAACTAAATCATGCCTGCCGAAATAACAATTGTATTCATATTAGAGGGGGGGGGGAAAGAAAAACAAGTGACACCTCTAATTATGGTTGTATTGTTAACACACTGACTGTAATTGTGTGATTAAACATGAAAAGTATATGGACTTTAACAGTCAAAGAGCTCAGACATTTAAATGAAACAACAATCAGAATTTCTTAATTAGAATGAATGAATTCACCGACTGTGATACATTGCTTAATATGTCCTGCGAATGTCTGTGTGCGCGCGTGCGTGCGTGCGTGCGTGCGTGCGTGCGTGCGTGCGTGCGTGTGCAAGCCAATGCTGGCCTGCCTGGGTACCTAAACATGAGCACACTGATCGTTGTGAGAATATCCATGGCAATGCCGGACATGCTGATTCTGCTTGGATATACTGTACTGTAGATACGTACTTTATTGTCATTGGTTTGACACAAAAGCAACAACATTACATTTAGAGCTCCACAGGCATAACCAACAATAAATAAACACCAAAAGAAAGAAACCCCACAGATAAATATACCCAAGTGCAATGTGCTATGTGCAATGTGCAATGTGCAAAGTCCAGTTCTTGTAGCCATTTAGGAAGGGTGCGGGTAATGAGTGGCTGGGGCATCGTTTAGCAGCCTGACAGCCTGTGGATAGAGGCTGTTGGTCCTGGACCTAATGGACCGGTACCTCCTACCAGAGGGCAGTAGTATGAAGAGATGATGTTCAGGGTGGAATTGGTCCTGGAGGATGTTACTCGTGCGTCGCAGGCAGCGGGAGGTAAAGACAGTGGAGAGCGCCGGGAGACTAATTCAGATGATCCTGCAGCCTTAACCACTCTGTGGAGGGCCTCCTTCTCTGCCCTGGTGCAGCTAGAGAACCACACCAGTAGACCGTAGGTGAGCACACTCTCTACTGCGCATTGGTAGAAGTTGCCGGGGGAGTTTTGCCCATTTAAGTTTCCGTAGGTAGAAGAGGCGTTGCTGTGCTTTCTTCACAGCCGACATGGTGCTGGTTGTCCAGGACTTAAAGTTTGAAACCCTCTCCACCTCCTCCATTTCTTTTTCTTTTTTTAAATGTTTTTTTTTGGTGGCTTTCGCCTTTATTTTATATTTTTTATGGAGGGACAGACAGTAGGCAGTAATCCAGCGGCACACTGCCAGACTGGATTACCAGCCAAGGTGCCTGGACCGCTGAGCCACGGCCCAGGCCCACCTCCTCTTTTTCAATGAGGAGTGGTGAGTGGCTGAGACATCCAGTCCTGTGAAAGTCGATGATCATTTCCTTGGTCTTTGATGTATTGAGAACCAAGTTATGATCACCGCACCATGCAAGCATTTTCTCAACCTCCCCCCTATATGCGGGTTCGTCAACTCATTACCAGTGATGAGGCCAAGTACTGATGTGTCGTCTGCGAATTTGACTATGAGATTAGATGGAGAAGAGGAGCAACAGTCATGGGTGAGAAGTGTATAGAGAAGTGGGCTGAGCACACAACCCTAAGGGCCCCGGTGTTAATGAGCAGGGTAGGGGAGATTGACGATCCTGACATGCTGTGTGCGGTTTATAAGAAAGTCCAAAACCCAATTACATAATGTGGTACTCAGTCCAAGATAGTTATGCCAATGGGAGCCCGGGGTCGCTGCAGCTATGTGTGCCGCCATCTTGGAGTTACTGTAGTGTACAGTATCACTGCCAAAATTAAGCATGACACAAAAACTGTTGTTTTTTCCAACAGCGCCAACAGTGATCATCCAATTAAGTGAATGGCAATGGTATGACCCCTCTAATATACTAACCAAGGGGTCATCAATGTGTCCGTACATGGACAAATGGACAAATGTGGACAAAGACTTGTCCATGTCCATGCAGCACATGCATGCCTAATGACAAAATTGACAAATCTGTCTGAGCAGAAAAGCTTAGATATTATAATGACTGGTGGATGATGTCTTGTCAATATGACAATTCTTTTCACTGTCTCTGATTATCTTTAAAGACAGGGTGCAATGGCTTTTGAGGAAGTTTACTTTGAAAGTCAGAGTGTTGCATCCCTTCAGGCTATGGGTCGTAGCTCTGCGACACTTGGAGTTGTTTGTTGACAAAACTTTACAAGATAGATACAGAGCATGCAGCTACTATGTGGCTAAATGGGGTTACAAATTGCTCCAAATGCACCTTCACTCTCAGCTTAACACTTAATAAAATAAAATAAAGTACAAAGAGATGAGGCCAAACCACACTCCCTATTTAAAAACACAGCTGTGTTCTCCATTGTGTCTATACTAGACTTGTACAGTATATTAGTATTCATGGTAATATTATTGAATATTGACCACTCATTTTGTATGTCCATGGCAATAGTTTAGTTTGAGGAACATGTGCATCTACTACTACAATGACCCGGAAAGGGAACCTGTAATGCTTACTATTTAATTAGAAAGTTCCTCGTGTTCACTTAAAAGTGTTCACTTAAAGCAGGGGTCTGCAACAGGCGGCTCTAGTGGCTCCCTGTAGCATTACAAAAAATCGATGGAAATGTTTACCCTGTAGAAAAAGAAAGATAGCCGACGAAAAACACAATGCAGATTGGCTGCCTGTATGTTTAATCTGCAGTGAGAAGCTATCAAACAACAAAACAAGTAACGTTGAAAGACATTTCCAGGGAAAGCATGCTAAATTCTGCTAGTTTCGTTGCAACCCGGGAGATAATAAAGCTTGGCAAGCCGCATTATAATGCTTACATTTTCTTTGCGGCTCCAGATAGATTTTGAATTTATTTTTGGTCGAAAATGGCTCTTTCAACAACTTGGGTTGCCGACCCCTGACTTAAAGTCTTAAACAATGAGGTGTGAGTCATGACATTAATACAAACGCAAAGCAGGGCATTAGCATATTACAGTGCATCTCATTCTATCCGTCTTTCTCTATACTCTGACGCACGCACGCACGCACGCACGCACGCACGCACGCACGCACGCACGCACGCACGCACGCACGCACGCACGCACGCACGCACGCACGCACGCACACACACACACACACACACACACACACACACACACACACACACACACACACACAGCACCGGGACCCGGGTTTGGGACGACCCTGGAGGAGTCATTACCCTGCTATGCTGCCGCTTTACACTCTACCCCGGGCCGGGGCCACAGAGCAGCCTCGCTCCAACTCCACATCGTTGACATTCATGAGCTGCTGCCGCTGATGAAATTCTTTGCAGGACCATCCCTAACCTCCAAACTAATTAACTGACACCTCGTTTTGTTACGGCTTTCCCCGCTGCCGCTGCTGCCTCATTAAGGTTTCACTTTGTCCACTTCCATTTCTGGCCACTTTACCCCCACACGACTTGAGGCAGCGTTTGACCAACACTGGCTGCAGTGTTGATTTCGTCGACTAAAACATTTCAGATGACTGTAAATTTACTTTTTATTCAAATGACAAAAACTCAATCAAAAATTGCTATCAAAAACACTGACTCACTGACTGGCTGGTGATATTTCCGTGTTCTGTGTGCATATTTAAAGATGGAGTGCCACGCTTTTTTTCCACCCTAAAATATGATCATCAGGTATTATTATAATATAAGGAGGAAGAACTTTTTCCAAAAAGTGTACAGTATTTGTTAAAATCATGCTTTTATGTGGACACGCCCACCAGTTCATTAAGTATGCCTGGTTTGCCTGGTGGGTGGGGATGGTTGGTGATCCACCTGAACTGAAGCCGCACCCACAGCTGTAGTTGTATGATAAAGGGGGAGGGGTTAGGGGAGGGGCTTATATAGTGTGATATCACTATATTACTGTTTATTTCATTGGCCCGTTTGACTGTCAAGGGTTCAGCCTCCAGGAAGAAACCCTAAATACAAAGTTAATACACCATTGCACATAAAAACGACTCCAGGGTGTCTAATGAAGTACTGTCATCTCATAGACACATGAAAAACTGGAAAAACAAACATTGTGGCACTCCATCTTTAAGTAGCTTTGTGTGTGGCTGGCTACCTGTGTCTGAGCACGGAAATTGCATGTTGTGCAGCCTAACACACACATATACATATTAACTGTATACTGTATATGATGATTTCAGGTGTACAGTACAGTACAGTACAGTACAGTACAGTACAGTACAGTACAGTACAGTACAGTACAGTACAGTACAGTACAGTACAGTACAGTACAGTACAGTGACCCCCCGGGGACCCCCACACGGTAACTCTGTCGTTTGTCGACCGTTTCGGAAGCGGGGCGGCTCGTCGGAACCGGGCCGGCACCCTGGGCGTGTTCTGCGGGTCTCGAAGTTCCGGGGACCCCCACAAAGAGTTGCACCATTTACTTCACACAGGTGTGATTTTTATATTTATATATGTTTTGTTTGCCTAAGAAAATAGAGAGAGAGCGAGTGCATTTTCCGGCAATGGCATCAGCCGCGGAACACCCACAGTAGTGTTTCTCGGCGGCATCAGTCCGACACTCTACCCCAAACCCTAAACCTAAGCCTATAACCGCAAGCACGGCACAGCGCATGGCATCATCCGCAGAACACCCGCGGCAGGCGACAGTGTTTCTCGGAGGCATCAGTCCGAGACTACCCAAAACCCTTACCCCAAGCATGACGCAACGCATGTCGGACCAACGCACTGCCGCGGAAGCGAGCGGCAGTGTCATAATCCCCCCAATTTCTGTCAGTTTACCGGCAGTGCCGAACGGACCGGGATGGAGCGGCAGTGGAGTGACATAATCCCCCGGCAGATGCCGGCCCTCCCCCGGTACCGTTGTGTCATTGCCGTTGCCGTCGCTGCTTCTGAGAAAATAAGTGTTCAGCATCTCAAATCTCAGCACAAAGCTTGGGGAGTTATAGAGACAGCCAGGCAGACATACCTCTCTTCCACCTGCATGGCTCTGGAGCTTCACTCAGCAGACAGCTGACATACTGCCTACATCACTGCATCAGACAGTTGGTACCTCAGGACAACCCACAGCGTGACCTCGTGTGTGGACTCACGCTCTGAGGCTGTGCAGCACACGTCTCGTCTGTGGGTTACCTGCTGCTATTGCTTCAGTGGAGTTGAACCGTGGTTCAGGGCCCAGCAGAGGTATAGGTTTAATCCATGCAGTAGCAGAGGTGGCCCGCCGTCGAATCGACTGTTTGTCTGTGACTTTCTCACAGTTAGCACGATGGTCCCGTTTTCAAGGACAGGCGCTTTAATCAACAGGACTATCCTTCCACCCTGCTGTTTCCTCTCCAGCAGAATCTCAGTGGTGTAGAGTAACTAAGTAGATGTACTCAAGTACTGTACTTAAGTACGATTTTGAGGTACTTTCACTTTACTGGGTATTTCCAATGTTCAATACTTTTACTCCACTACATATCAGAGGCAAAAAATATTTTTACTCCACTACAATTATTGAAAAAATGTGGTTATTTTGTAGATTTTGATTAGTATTAGGGTACAAAACATAGATTAACCACGTAAGCCCTAAATATACTTGAAAATAGGCAATCTATAAGCTCACATCGTGTCATTGTGAGCTTGTATATGTAATATTTTCAAAAGATGTGTATACATTTAAAAAACTTGAAATGGGACATTATGCATAAGGAGTACTTTTTTTCTATACCGTAAGTATATTTTGATGCTAATACATTTGTACTTTTACTCAATTACATTCTGAATACCAGACTTACATATATAGTAACCAGTGTTTCTACATTATGGTATTGATGCTTTTACTGAAGCAAAAGAAAAAGGAGAGCACTTCTTCCACCACTGGAATCTCACATAGACAACAGCAGAATCCCTCCCCCCTCCCCCCTCCCCCGGCATCCCTGTGCTCACTCTCATCTTTCTCCTCATTCTTCGGCGCATAATTATTATTTTTCTTTTAATCTTCTAAGTTCCATGTAATACTTTCCTGGACACCGTGACCAGAAATTGCGTCTCTGATAGAAACTTGGGTACTTAATTAGTTCCAGAAATATGGCAGTGTCTAAGCTGGGCAATTTACTCATTCAAGCAATTACTCACAGCTTTAGTTGGCAGGCCCAGACAAAATAACTTCCATACACATTTTACTCTGCCCTGTTAGAGATTGACACTAGCTTAAAGGAGTTTGAGCTGAACCAAAATAATCAGTTTTATAAACTTAAACCCTCATGAACTGCTTTGTGAGCTAAGGTAAATACCATGCATTTAAAACGATGTCCTGCTAATGAATCTCCCATCTACAGTACAAGGGAAAAAATGTCTGTGCCAAGGAGAATAATGCTTTACTTAATACAATCTAACGTCCAAAGCCAGGCTTGTAGTGCATGGCACAATAGTATCCCAATTGGTTGAGAAATCCAGGTACTTTTTATTGAGATGAGAGTCTTCTGTGCAATACTGTGCCCAGCCTGGAGTAGAAGCCCACATAGGTATATTCTGCCATCAACAATGACCTCTGAAACATAACTGGCTCACTGAAGCCGACCTGCTCCTACGTATGTTCCACCTGCCAGTCCTAGCGGGAATTGCCCCGGCTGGTCATGTCTAGACCTATCAGCAGCATTCGACACAGTGAACCACCAGCTGCTCCTAGACACCCAAATGATCTAGGGACGGGACGGCACTAAAGTGGTTCTCCTCCTACCTAACCTACCGGACCTACCAGGTTTCTTGGAAAGGTTTGCTTTCATCCCCCCCGAACCCTCCTAACTGGGATCCCACAGGGATCTGTAATTGGTCCTCTCCTGTTCTCCCTGTACACTAAATCCCTTGGCACTGTCATCTCTGCTCACAATCTATCTTATCACTGCTATGCCGATGACACTCAACTGTTACTACCCTTCCCCCCCTCTGCTCCTCAGGTGGAAGAGCGCATCACTGCATGTGATCTCACAGTGGATGTCTTCTCACCACCTCAAACTGAACCCAGACAGGACTGAGATTATTTTCTTCCAGTCCTGCCCCATGCATGAGCTAACAATTTCCATAGACAATGCCTTGTTAACTTCGGTTCCAACAACCAAGAACCTTGGTGTTGTCCTGGACAGTCAGCTCTCATTCAAAGCATTTATTCCCTCCCAATTTTGCCAAATGACACACCCACACAGTTCTGTGTTGCCACCTTGCACCCTACTGACTCACCTGCCATGGCAATTGTGGGCAATTGCCCTGAACTACATTTGTTGCATATCAGTTACATTGCATTACAGTGGTGTACCTGGCTCTGCTCCCATGATTCTCCAGAACAATCTGAGCCTGCATGATACAGACTCTGAGATCACACGATTAGGATCATGGCTGTATGTGACTGTGCCTGCCTGAGCTATGCAGCAATGCTGCATAATAGGATATAACACTTTTATCCACATTGGCCACTCAGTTCCCTATCATTCTTGAGTCTTGGAAGAACACTCTCTCTTCAGGATAGCCAGTGTATTTTCTGTAACCACAGTAATTGGTTTTATTCACACCAAAACAAAATGCCCCCATCTGCTTGTTAAAGCCATGCAGTCAGACTCATTACCACCACATCCTTCTTCTCTCCATTCAATTTGTCTTACATCAAACCTTATCTTATTTGCACTCTCTCTCGCTCTCTCGCTCTCTCTCTCTCTCTCTCTCTCTCTCTCTCTCTCTCTCTCTCTCTCTCTCTCTCTCTCTCTCTCTCTCTCTCTCAATTCAATTCAATTCAATTCAATTCAATTCAATTCAATTCAATTCAATTCAATTCAATTCAATTCAAAGGAGCTTTATTGGCATGAGAAAACTTACGTTTACATTGCCAAAGCAGAAGTGGAACAAGACAATCAAAATAAAACAATGTATTTACAAATACATATTTGGATATAAATAGGAATGTAAACTGTGTAAACTGTGTTACATTAACACAATACTATCTTGTGAAACTATAAAAAGATTGTGCATTTTCTGTCAGAGATAGTTATACAATATACATCCATATAGGAGACGTTAGCTTTATACTTTTGATAAACAGTGTACAGACAATGGTTTGTATTCCTCAAGGTGCTTGTATTCCATTTGACATCCTTCTCCTGTCACAGCAGCTCACAAATCTCGCTGCTGTGTTTGCACATTGTTGTATACTTCACCCAACAGATATGGGAGTTTTTTGTCATTAGTCATGTTTTCAAACTCTCCTTGGGTGATTGCAATCCGTGGAAAGTATGTCTCTGATGTCTTGGTACAGTGGGCAGATGGTTAGGAAGTGTAGCTCAGTCTACCTCATTTTGTGTGCAGTGGGTGCACAGTCTGTCTTCTCTTGGGAACCAGGTCTGCCTATGGCGGCCTTTCTCAATCGCAAGACTGTGTTCACTGAGTCTATATCGAGTTAATGTTTTCCTTAGTTTTGGGTCAGTTACTGTGCTCAAGTATTCTGCTACTCTCTGTTTAGAGCTAAATGGCATTCAATTTTGCCCTGGTTTTGAGTAGATGTGTGTGAGATAGCTTTCTTTTAGTTTTCTTATGATTTGGTGTAGTCCCGTTTGTTTTCTGTCTGGTGGTTGTGCTTGTGTTAGTCCCAGAACTAGCTGGCTGAATCTTTCCAGGGATTCACTGTGTGTGAGGGCCTTTTTGTGGAGCGTGTCCGGTTCACTTTCCTTTAAGTGTTTATAGAATTTCAATGCTCTCTTTTGGGTTTTGATAATTAGTGGGTATCGTCCTAATTCTGCTCTGCATGCGTTATTTGGTGTTTTCTGTTGGATGCGGAGAATGGATTTGCAGAATTCTGCCTGCAGAGTTTCAATTTTGTGTTTATGTCTGTTTGTGTCTTTCCGGTTCTTGATCGGCAAGTGGGCCCCAGACTTCGCAACCATATGAGGGAAATGGGTTCTATAACAGAGTCTAGTATCTTTAACCAGATCTCTCTCTCTCTCTCTCTCTCTCTCTCTCTCTCACAAAGGACGACGTGTGAGTTGAGAGGTGTCACTCATACAAAGACTCCTTCCTCAAAAGCTGATTTTTGTAACCTCTATCAGGTCCCTCTAGATAACAGAGGCTATGGTGCACTGTGGTGCATTTTTGCATATTTTATGCCTGGCGCCATTGCTTCCTTTAAGCCGGTCACGTATAGGATCCGGGCGGAGGGCTAGGGGGTAAATTGCATGAATATGTAACAGGGTGAATATGCTCCGAGCTGAGGTAATGATGCTTGGCAAGGCACACGCACAACAGAATGCAAGGAAAACTCAACCTCATCTCGCAGAGACAACATATTTGCCGTTCAGAGTCAATGTCTCAGCCCTAGACGATCGCTGCACCCTGGAGTGTTCCAGAGAGACTGATAAATGTAAAGTTAGATTGTATACATCCAAAGGTAATCTAATACTACCCAGAAAGGTTATTTCTGTTTTCCACTAACCACTAAGGACACCCTGCATGCCTCAAGTGATCTAAAGACCTCCCATTAAGCCAGTATATCAATCTTGTTTTGTATTTCCGCAACACCAAAGGTCCCTTCATGCAACACCTGCTTCAAACAGCTTTGGGCAAGCATTTTCCTCATTGGCCTCTGAGGAAATTATAGATAATAGTGTGGATAGTGTTTTTTTCATTTCTTTTCTTTTATGTGTCTTGCTCAGTGATTGCTGTTGCCCAAAGGACTCTGAATGGCAAATGAACATCGATATAAACCACTGACCAACCTATAATCACAGGCAGCTCAAATTTACCAGACACCTGGAATGTGCATATGGATGGATGAGTCTGTGTGCGTGTGCGCACGCGTGCGTACGTGCGTGTGTGTGTGTGTGCGCGTGTGTGTGGGAACGTGTGTGTGTGGGAACGTGTGTGTATGGGAACGTGGGCATGTGCACGTGTATGCCTCTGTGTGTACCAAGTACCAAATCCTATCTACCCACTAATCAATGCGTTTCCCCCCTGCAATCAATGCACGGTGATGAGGTTGGGGTGGACGCATCTATCAGCCGCTGCACTCCATATCCATATTTCCTCACTCCCCCTGTACCCCCCCACCCCCCTCTGCCAGCACAGTGAGCACACATCTCCTCTCCATCTCGTACCATCACTTGGCTGTGTACAGTACATGGGGAAGCCATAAGCAGCTATTGGCAATGCAAAAAATACATAATCAACCCACCGAAAGCTCGTTAAAAGGAAGGATGGCTCATCAGCGTGCTGTTGATGCCAGTCGAGTTGCAGGTGAGCTCCATGTGTGCATGACGACATGCAAGAGAGTGCGGTTTTCTTTATTTTTTTCTGGATAACGGCATACAATGTATAATATAATTGGAACAAAGAACGGATAATGAAATAGAGAGGTCAGTACTTGGTGGAGAAACATGTTCGTATTTTAAAACAAAGAAAAAAAAAACTAATCAGCAAGCGTTTGTTGAGACAACCAAATGAGAATAAATTAATGGAGGTGGGGCAGAAGAGCTGGAGATTAAAACTGGTCGTTATTATAACACAAACACAACATTTCTCTTGTAAATGCTGCAGGTCTAATATGCGTAACACCCTGGAGCCTATTAGCGCCGTATGGACCCATGACTCACTGGGACGTTGAGTCACGCTTGACCCTGCACCTCGAGCGTCAAGACACCACGTTCCCACACACAGATCAGAGATCTGCGTACATGGATCGACTCTTAACCCGCAACCATTTACAAGCCGATTCTGGACCGACGCTTGAGAATGCAGGACGAGCAGATGGTAATGGAAGATGGTCGTGACACTGCTGGGATTGCCAGAGGCAACTGGCCAATTGAGCAGGGAAGGCTTTGATGTTGCGCACACACACACACACACACACACACACACACACACACACACACACGCACGCACGCACGCACGCACGCACGCCACGCACGCACACACACAGTATGTATCTTTCTATCAGAAATGGGATAAGGCATCTCCCTCACATGCAAACACTCATGCACAGGTGCATGATCTATTATTGCCTGAACTCATAATAGTGTACTAAACCTCATTGGCCGTATTGGGATTTAAAAAGGCAACGTCCATGGCCCTCTTGGTTGGCACAGATTTGTACTTTCACATGAAGTAGAGAGTGGAAAGAAGGCAGAACAGCCCAACGAAGCACACTAACTCAGTTATTTGATAAAGCTTGTTAAACGATCCCTGTTGAATTCTGCCTCGTCACTGGCTGTTTGAGTGCTGCTATATGCAGTCATGCGATGTTAACAAAAATGACACGGACCAGTGCCAGTGAGTGTTTACACACGAATGCCACCATTTCAAGGCTATTAAGCATTGTTTCGGCACAAAGAGAGCAGTGATTTATTTCCCACCATGATGAAAGCGGAATGATAGCTGATGGGGGGGTTAAAGAGACTAAAAGAGAGCAACTAAAAGAAAAAGTGGAAAGAGGGGAGCGTAATGGACGGCAAAGTATGTTGATGGATGCAGATTGCCAGAGCTGTCAAGCTCTCAGAGATCAGACTGTGGCAAGGATTAAAACGTGCCTTATTAGCTGCAACATCCATGAGCCCAAAGGGAGCGCTACACATTAATTAACTAACCTCGGGCACAGAAATGTGTTTGTGTGTGTGATAAGAATACTTTAGATGATGTAGTTACACCCGTGTCCCTGTGTGTGTGCATGTGTGTGCATGTGTCTGTGTGCGTGCGTGCGTGCGTGCGTGCGTGCGTGCGTGCGTGCGTGCGTGCGTGTGTGTGTGTGTGCGTGCGTGCGTGCCTGCGTGCATGTGCACATGTGGTCCCAGGACTGAACTGAACATTTCAAGCCTGGACTTTTCAAAAGAGAAAGCTCTTCCACATAAATTATCAATCAAAGCAAAGAAAGAGAAAACATTAGCCTATTTGCGTGCTTCGAAAGCTCTGGGCAGGGCTGGGCTCAGCATGGTATCTGAACAAACTGCCAAGGCCAACCATGATGAGATGTCCAAGAGATTTGCTGCCAATTCTGGCAGCTGACAGCCGGTGTTTAAGACATTTTTCTAGGTTCTTCCAGGGTACTTACTCTGAACCAGAGCAAGGGGACCAGCTCCAGCAGGGCTGGGCAATTAACTGAAAATAATCAAAACAATATTTAGATAACTGACTAAATCTTTCTCATGTAGGTTGACTGAATAACCTAGAAATAGGCTAATCAACCTTAATCAACATTAATTGTAATCAAGGCAAAAGTTTGAAAATAATTGCAAACGAGAGGGCTGAGTACTGAGGGCACTACTCAGTAGCTCTCACTGTGCTGTCATTTCTGTCAGCATCTTTGTCTCTTGTCTCATCATTGGCAACACCAGCAGAAGAATCAAGGACACAAAAGGGGTAAGAAGAGAGGAAGCTGTTCGAAAAAACAGCGCTAGTGTCCTTTGCATGTGTTTAACACAGGGAGTGAATGTACAGATATTGGGACAGCCCAAGATCAAGATGAACGTAAAACAAAAAAGAAGAAAATAATACAGTACAAAGATGTAGTGTGCTAGAGGTGCAGCAAGGGATTGGCATACTCAACCACTAGAGCTGCTGATGTAAAAGATACAAGTAAGACGCGTAAACACGGGAAGCGAACGAAGCTGTTGTGGCAGTCTGACACACACACGTAGAGACCTCTATATTGTTCCAATTTCAGTGGCCGTCAGCCGTCAGCAGTGTGAACAGTATTTAGTGTAACAGAATTATTGTGATGATTAACCACATAAACTCTACTCTTTTTATTCTGGGGTTCACATTTGGCGGAAGTAGATATACAACTGCTGCTATTTTCTGTGAAGATATTCAGTGTGGTGCGAAAACAGGAGGGGGGGCAAATATCGGGCCCTGAGGGATTCCGATCAAGTCACGTGTCATCTAGTACAGAGCCTTTTGAAATAGAGCAATAATATTGCACAGGTTATGGCACATTTTAGATATTGCACAGACGAGACATGATAATGTACTGTACAAAGACATTGCACTTTTCACAGGTGCATGGGATTAAACAACAGCACTGAATACCAGCACGTTCAGTCCAATGTTCTATAATCCAGTTATGGCAGCACAGTGTGTTTGGTTCAGGCGTTGTCGTGAGATGATGCTGTGTACATTGCAGACAGAGCATGAGACAGAGGCAGAGGAAGATAAATGGTGGTGGAGAAAGGTAGCCAGAGAGGGAGGGAGGGAGAGAGAGAGAGAGAGAGAGAGAGAGGGAGGGAGAGAGAGAGAGAGAGAGAGAGAGAGAGAGGGAGGGAGAGAGAGGGAGGGAGAGAGAATAAGGGAATGTCTGACAAGAGGTGTAAATAACTATAATGATACCAGCACAGAGACAGAGAGAGAGACACGGCAGACATTATGTGCGATGGAAAGTTAACAAAGGAGCATAATGTGATGGAAGGAGAGAGGGGAGGGGGTGGGCGTGCATATGGGGGAAAATGAACAGAGGTGAGGAAAGGGAGGGAACGAGAGAGCGAGAGAGAGAGAGAATGAGAGAGAGAGAGAAAATGAGAGAGAGAGGAAACAATGAGGTATTGAGTGAGAGAGAGTTGGAAGCTATCGTTGACAGAGAGGTGGAGGTGTGAATAATGCTGTCTCCCTGTCGTCTCACTAATGAGACTCAGGTTTGGTTTATGGATGCATCCTGCATCCAGCAGCAACTTCTGTGTTCTTCTCTCAGGCTGCATATGCATTGCACGCACGCACTCACGCATGCACGCACGCACAAATGCACACACGCACGCACACACCTCGCATAAGGCTGCAGCCTTGTGTATATTTGTGTGGGAAATGGCCAACGTAGCCCGTTCAGTGCTGAACATAATGCCCATTGCTCAGCACAACCAGAGCTGTTAAAGTGTCTAGTTATGAATATTGCTAGTTGAATGATTGGAAATGCAACACGCTACAACTCTGTCTTAGTGGAAGTGGCAGGAACAGAATACAAACCAACACAATATGTTGTTCCACCGTGTCAATACAGATTTTACGGATTTGCACCAAACCTTGGATTAAAAGTTTCACACACGCACACACACACACACACACACACACACACACACACACACACACACACACACACACACACACACACACACACACACACACACACACACACACACACACACACACACACACACACACACACACACACACACACTTTGTGCTAATTCTCTTTCACTGCCCGACTATCAAAGCCTTAAGCTTCTTAAACCCGTTTAGCACCACTGCGTTGTGGGAACAGACAGTAATAGAAGCAGAGGCATCCCATTTCAACTACAGTAACTCCATTAATTGGTGACCTGTGACGGCCCGATCTGCGGTGTGTTGTTTCCCCCTTGTTTGTCTTGCTGGTCCCTGGTGGGCGGGGGTTAATCACTCCAACTGGGAGCACCTGGCCATTCTCCCAGGGGCATTTAACCACTTAAGCATCACTGATATGCCAGTGTTGCGCTGTGGAAAGATAGTTGATCTACAAGCTCTATATTAAATAATAAGGGTAATAATAATACTAATAATGAATTTATAGGGAAACAATGTTGTCTATGAGCTCCTGCCTGATTACCTATAAAGGCTGCAGCCTACAGAGAATTCCCTAAGTGGATAAGATGTTAGCAGCTGCATTCCTTTGCAGAACACCAGATCATGATGAATTGAATTGGGGGCTTGCTTAGTCCGTTTGGTCATTGGATTGGCTGGTGTAATGTCGTTTCTTAAATTGGAAGCCTTGAATGTTTTGTTTTAATAGGCTACGCACTACTAAACTGGAAGTCTTGAATGGTTTGCTTTAATGGGCTATTCCCCAGTAGTGCTACTGGGGAAAAACACAAGTTACTGATTCGTTGCATTTTGTGATTTCAGTGTGGTGCTGATGAGTTCAGTAAAGTGTCTACTGGTGCTCAGAGTCAGTTTTGTGGCAGCATAATTTATAGTCAAGTAGCTTTTAGGGTTTCAAATTGTTGCTTTTTCTCCAGTGTGGCAGTAGACTATAGCAATTGCTCAAAGCCATAGGATCACTTTCAGAGTGATTTGTTGGATGATAGAAATATTGACAACCAAGAAAAATCCATCAGGACATCTGGAACGCAATCGTGTACCTACATGTTCAGATTTCAAATATAAAGTGCTCGTCCCAGAGCCATGGATGTTACAATCCTCCTCGGGTGGGTATCTTCCGCATTCTTCAATAAAAAGCGTTTTAATCCGATCGGTGGCCATTTTATCAGTTATAATGCACCAACCGATAGGGGCGCATAGTTGAAAGCGCATGGCCAAAAACTGATTAAACTTTGGTTTTTATTGAATAATACGGAAGAGACCGGTACTTATACCCGCTGTTATGGCCCTGTTCTGTCTTTTTCCCTCAGTGTTTGTGTGAATGAGTGACTGATAGAGGACCAGCTGGGGTGAATGTGGGATGAGTAGTGATTGAGTGAGTGGTTGCCAGCTTGTGTGAGTAGACTGAGTGGTGCATGAATGTGAGTGGCTAACTACCAGGTGGACCAGGCTCACCTATAAAGCTGCCTGTTGTCAGTCCTTCTGATGTCTTCCTTCTAGCCAAGTTCCACCAGCACTTTGTTCAGTTTTTAGCTTGTGATGTGATCTAGATGTATTCGGTATGTAGGGGTGGGTGACCTCTTTTTGTCAACTTTGTATTTTGATTTTCATTGTTTGTTAGGAGTTGTGTTTTGTGTTATGGTTCCCACCCTGAGGTATTGTACCCTGAAAATGCATTTTATCTTGAATAAATCCTACAGCCATAGGATTTTAACCATGTGTGGCCTGACTGAATGGACTCCATTCATACCGCCCTAGCAGAATTGTAACATCCATGGTGCTGGGGTGAGCACCTTATATTTGTAATCTGAACATTTGTGTAGGCGTGAACCGTAAGGACTTGTAAATGGAGAATGTGTGTGTAAAACACTTCAGTCCAGGGCTAACATGAGCTCACAGCACGTTGCGACGCGTTGTGAGTTTGTAGATTTTTGGTTTATGCTGGGGACCTGGGGTTCAAGTGGTTTATAGTGAGATTATCTCTTTATACTTTATTGCATGTGTCAAGTTGCACAAGCATAAGCACCACCAAAATCGGAGATATGACTCTCCATATCCCTCTCCCTCCATGTTACAAAACATTGTGTTACCGCGGCGCAGTGTTTAATCTCCTGGTAGACACTCTATAGATATGATCAATTAAACTTAACGTAATATCAAAAACCAACAGCCATTAAGTCATCAATAATATTTATAGAACACATTGTAGTGAATTCTAAGTAGTTTAGAGACAGTTGGAACTTGGCACGGAGCCATCGTTTGGCAAAGTGCGGTTGAAACGAATGGTGTCGGTAGCCTACTTTGAATCCACTAAAACGTCATTGATGAATGAATGAATTAAAATGTATATTATGATAAGTTTCAGTGATCATATCTATAGAAAAGTGTCTCTTACCATGCGAATATATCAGGCCATTGATGTGTTGTGTTGGATCATGTCCATGCAGTCAAGGAAAACATTCCAATCAGACTCTAGCTTGTTTCATTTTCTAAAGTAGCGGTCCTTGTCGAGTGGCAACAAGGATCTGTGCCTTTTGATCTTTTAAATTAGTAGTATTTAAAGCATCTGTGTTTGAAAACCCAACATGCCACTGTTTATTCCGGTTGGGAGAACTCTGAACTTTACCCCGGCTCCACCCCCCCAGCTATATTGACGAAATACCAAATTTTGCTCTTTAAGCCTGTTGGCTGCCTGTGTTACAAAATTGTAGCATGAAATGTTAAAAAATGTAGAATGAAGGCTGATGTTCTAGCGGCTAGCTGTAACGGAAGCGACATCGTCTGTATGCAGGAGATCCACCTGGGTCAGACTAACAACCGGCCAACACTACCGGGGATGAAACTGCCACTGGTAGCTGAGATCCATCATTCCAAGTACGGATCAGCCATGTTCTTGAAGCCCATGCTGGACGTCAGGGACTTCCACATTAACATCTCAGATACCAAAATAGAGACAGTTGCTATATGCCTGCCAGAGATCTCCGTTACCTCGCTGTATAAACCGTCTGCCAGCACCTTTGTATGGCCTGAACTACCACCTAAATGCAGTAAGAAGTATTGCGGTGGTGATTGGGGATTTTAATTCCCACCACACGATGCACTGGGGATATGACTCAGCCAACAGTGATGGTGAGCTAGTTGAACGCTGTATGTAAAACAGGCATGCAGCTAGAGCTTATTCACACCTCTCTAAACTCCCCAAGTCCTTCAACAGCTGCTGCGGGAGAAGAGACCTGACCTGTGTTTCGTCCTCCAGAGACTAGCACATCTGATGAAAACGGTGCTGAAACCGCTACCCAAGATCAATCTCAGTCGCAAGTTCATTGCATTACAGATGCAAATTCTTATTATCTCATCTTGAGATAATACATACATTTATTGGACTCAGAACACAGCCAAAATACAAAAATGCAATCACATTCATACTTGTTTCTGTGTGATCTTTCCTCAGTCTCGACCCTTTCTCGGCAGATTACACAATCTGTGTTGCCAGCTGCAGAGTATTTGGAGTGGTGCATAATTTATCATGTCAAGTTTTGTTTTCATACATCACAATCTTTATATTTTTGCTCACCATTATCATTTTGCTTAACTTAAGCAAACTTAACCCTAAGCCTAACCATTTTGCATACAGATAAGACCCTTGATACACATTATGGCCCTTGGCAGTTGCTTTCTCCCATGTTATTTGAGATTGTTAATGTTTGCCGGAAATAATGGATTTTTGTTAAGGCTTTATTGTAGACATTTTCGGAAAGGTGCACAAAAGAGCAGCTATTAAAAATAGTGGAGCATTATGAATTCCTGATAAGCGGTTGATGGATGCATTTAAGACCTGGCTGTTCAAGTATGATTTCGCTCTCCATTCTCCCAGCACCTTTTGTCTGTTTGGTTGGCTCCTGCCATGTTATTACTTTAGGTTTTACATTATACCACAACCATCCATCTGCGGACACACTGATAATAGTGATTGACACATCTCACAGTTATATTTCTTTGGTTATTATAATGTTAAACAATGAACTTGTACACTTTTTTTGTTTAACCCATTTTGGGCGGGAACCCCTTTTGGTGTTCTAAGCATTATGTTATACTTTAGCTATTGCAAAATAGCAGATCTACAAGCTCATAGTGCGGCACCGAGTGCCGCGCTACGAGCTTGTAGGTGTGCTATTTTTGAAAAATGTGGCGCAAATTTGGAATATAATTCTTTCAGAGCGAACATTTTTAACTCAAATCTTTGCTTCTGGGGGGGTCCCTGGAACAACATATTTTCAGATGGGGGTCGGCAGCCAATTTAATATATTTTTGGGGGTCTGACTCCTTGAAATGAAAATGTTTGAGAACGACTGATATACTGTAGAAACATAGGGTTTTTCAGAAAACTGTCAGGATTTAGAAGACATTTGTAGAATCGTCCTCAGGTCTAAATGGGTTTTAAAACACCAAAAGGCGTTCCCGTCCAGAATGGGTTAAGAACCATGTTTCGCCTGTTCTCTTTCAATATATTTCCCTTTCAAATGCTCCATAACGAAACAGTGGTGCTTGAAGGACATGAATAATTTGGATACAATTGGAGGGATCAGTTTTTCCCTATATATGTACATTATACAATCCATATAATATCTTTTAGCTTGTTCTGCTTCAAAGTAATCTTCGACCGTTTAAGGTTGACATCGAGACTTGTCCACAGATAAAGAGATGAGGGAGCTCCTGGCAGACATGCACAAGGACAGCCTTCCTCCTCCTCTATCGCTCTTCAACAGGACATTCCACTGCATGAAGCCACTCAATGCGCTGCTCAACAAAGACTGTGATTGCAACTGGGCTGCTCGCAGTTGGATGAAAATTATTTGAAGTCGTATCCTCTTCAAAAGCAAAAAAGAGCACCATCCCTGATCAGCGCAAAATAACACCCCCCCCCCCCCACATCCCACCCCCCCCCCCTCCGGTCAGATAGAGGTTAACCACTTAAACCAAGTAGTGATCAGCACGGCAAGACTGTCTGCATGGTCTCCGAGCGAGAGAAAATGATTAGACCCGTCACAACAGACAACACACATCGTAAATAACATCATCCGGTTCCAGTTTTTGGATTCTACAAAATTACGGTTGCACAGGAAAAATGCTGGCTGGCACGGGTGAATGAAGCGTGACTTGGAATCCCACCGCAGCTCCAGGAAACCCTGCTGTGATTGGCCAGTAGTCGCTGGAATGGCGGTGGGATCCTGGAGCGTTGGTGGGATTCCAAATCACGTGTGAATAAATGAATTAATGCTGGCAGAAGTGGTCAATCTGACGGGAGGGTGACCGGGGTCCCCCATGGTTCTACATGTATACTAGCTACGCTAGTATTTCCCTCTACACCGCATCTACAAGCTCGATGTTGTAGATCTGCCATTTTCGCCGAACGTTCATCCCAGAATAAGGACATACAGTTGGGTGCCACCGATATTGTCCCTTATCATTTGACCCATTTAGGCCTGACCTCAAAATTTAAAAAAAAATCCATCTAAATCCTCCAGTTTTCTGAAATAAATATTTTCATGATTTTTCAAAAATAGCAGACCTACAAGCTCGTATGAGCTTGTAGATCTGCTATTTTTCAATAGCTAAATTATAACAATGTTTAAAACACCAAAAGGGGTTCCCGCCCAAAATGGGTTAACTGTCCTTTTGCGCAGATCACGCAAACCTCAGCAAAAAGAAAAGGACAATATCGATGGCCTCCAACTGTAGGGTTCAAGTAATCTAGACAGAAGAACCGATGAGGAAGCAGCACAGTCCAACCAGCATGGTTTTACACAGTGTTTGAGGCTGTGAGATTGTATTGCTGACTTGCGAAACAGATGCGAAACAGAACCTGTGTTCCAATGGATCCAATGTTATTATTTAGTCAAGAACTAAATTGTTAAAACTTTTCATTGGTTAAATATTCAAAAATCCACAGATAGACTTGACCATTTTCAAACTGGTCGACCACTTTTCACTTTCAAAAAGAAGATTTCAGAAATTGGGAGAATAGCAGGTCTAAATGATGAAAAACTATAATATGGAGATATAAGATAATAACTAATGAGTGAGATTTCTCAATGATTTCTCAATGATTTCTCAATTTCTCAATGGCGACGATATGCAGTAAATGTACATGAATGAGAAGTGTGCAAGCAGATGATAAAGAAACATCCTGGATGGATGGACAGTGGAAATACATCCTGGCTGGGCAGGAGAGAGACATAAGGTGGATTGATGCTAACATATGCAGCGGTGGGGTGGGAGGGACGGGTTACCGCGGGGATTGGGAAGTAAAGTAAATTGAGATGGAGCTTGCTATTATGCTGGACAAAAGCAACATGCTGGAAGCCAGGATGGAGCGAGAGACAGAGAACAACATCAGAGAGAGAGAGAGAGAGAGAGAGAGAGAGAGAGAGAGAGAGAGAGAGACACACGGACGGACGGACGGACGGACGGACAGACAGACAGACAGACAGACAGACATTAAAATGTCAGCACAGGGATGGAAGAGTGCAGTGGGAAAGCTGAAATGATCAAATCACGAGCCGACGCAACGACAAGCCGGTCCCTGCAGGTCACATTTAGTGTGTCTTGAGTTAAGCCGACTACAACGCATACAATTACAGCATGTCATGTGTGAATCAAATATGAACACAGTAGTGCATAACGTCTTACCCCATTTACCCATGGTGGAGGAAGATGAGGAGGGAACCATTTACCCATGGTGGAGGAAGATGAGGAGGGAACCATTTACCCATGGTGGAGGAAGATGAGGAGGGAACATTTACCCATGGTGGAGGAAGATGAGGAGGGAACCATTTACCCATGGTGGAGGAAGATGAGGAGGGAACCATTTACCCATGGTGGAGGAAGATGAGGAGGGAACATTTACCCATGGTGGAGGAAGATGAGGAGGGAACATTTACCCATGGTGGAGGAAGATGAGGAGGGAACCATTTACCCATGGTGGAGGAAGATGAGGAGGGAACATTTACCCATGGTGGAGGAAGATGAGGAGGGAACATTTACCCATGGTGGAGGAAGATGAGGAGGGAACCATTTACCCATGGTGGAGGAAGATGAGGAGGGAACGTGTGAGATGGAGACAGATGGGGGGTTTGGAGAGAAAGAGAAAGGGGGGGGGGGGGATAGGGAGATTGAGAAATGATACTCAGTGTTTGTTTGTTTTCTCTTTTTTGGGGTAGTAATGTTTTAGTTTTTGACTCTGGTGATGTTGATGTAGAATCAGTCATTAAAACTGGGCGAGCATGTCCCCCCCAACATGATGTGGAATCCCATTATACTATACCAGATTGGCTTGGCTTATGGTGAGAGACAGCACTCATTTCAGTCTAACTAATGTTGCCAATGCTCTCTCTCTCTCTCTCTCTCTCTCTCTCTCCTCAGTGTAGAAATGGTACACATGAAATAGTTTCTCTGCAGTCTCGACAGACAGACAGCCAGACAGACAGACAGACAGACAGACAGACATTCTTTTTTTAAAACAATCATTTCCCAAAGTTATCCAACTATTATTATGATAAAGACAATCATCATCATCATCATCATCATCATCATCATCATCATCATCATCATCATCATCATCATCATCATCATCATCATCATCATTTTTCGACTACAGTCGAGATCATGGATTTCACAATGCCACGCCAGACTTCCCGGTCCTTCATTGCCATTCCCAGTTCCTGCTTACTGATGCATGTGTACCTAACAATGACATCAGGGAATGACAGTTTTCTACCTCTGGTCTGCTTTGAGGCAGGATTCCAGAGAAGACGGGAAGATATAACCTCATGATCATCCGCACAAATTAAGTATATTAAATCAAGCAACACATTGAAGCAACACATCTGCCAAAGTGATTCCTGAGTCCTTCACAGGAAGGTCAAATATTAAAAGTAGTCCTACAGCAGTGTTAAACCCACACGTTTTGAAACTCATCAAAGTCAACCTCATTTACATTCTAACAATGTTCACACCACACTATAACTAGACTCTAGGTGCGATGGAGGGCATCACACCTCTGGCCTCCATACATTTTTCTTTCCTACTTAAAGGGGAATACCACTCATGTTCAACATTTTACTATGTTGAAACAGCTCAAAGGTATATTAATGACATCGTAAAATGTTGAAAATTAGTGGTATTCCCCTTTAAATTAATTGCCAAACTTTGCTTAAACAAAGAGGAAATTCAATCGGGTTCCAAATACACATTTAAAACAATCCTCTCTTACTGAGCAAACGGGTCAACCATGTAAACTTACTGTAATACAAATGCATCACCGGTATTTAAAAAAAAATCACACCCGTGTGTGAGTGGTGCAACTCCCCTCTCCCCTCTCCCCCTCTCTCTCTCTCTTTCTCTCTCTCTCTCTGTAATTAGCAGGCAACAGTGCAACACTATCTCTCTCTCTCTGTTTCTGGCACAACAGCGCCACTTTTTCCCCTACTGGTACTCTAAACATAGTCACAGTCACATAGTCACATAGTCACATATGTTAGGACGGACATTGCTGTTCCTTGGAGTGGTTGCACCACTGAAAAATCTAAATTAAAACTATAATGTGTAACTTTTTGTCCTCCCCGTTCCAGGATTTGAACCCAGATCTCATATGCAAGTTTAATGAATTTCTACTGTTTAACTAATTCAGAAAGCCCGTTTGGGCAGAGTGTGTGTGTGTGTGTGTGTGTGTGTGTGTGTGTGTGTGTGTGTGTGTGTGTGTGTGTGTGTGTGTGTGTGTGTGTGTGTGTGTGTGTGTGTGTGTGTGTGCGTGCGTGCGTGCGTGCGTGCGTGCGTGCGTGCGTGCGTGCGTGCGTGCGTGCGTGCGTGCGTGCGTGCGTGCGTGCGTGCGTGCGTGCGTATACAGTATATATATATGGCTAGTAAATCCACTAGTGGACCTTGTTGGTACTAGTTGATAAGACTAGTTTTTGTAGGCGTCAAGATCAGCTATAGATTATAGTTATATAGTCACCAATGTACACAGTTTTTAAATGTACAAATTGTATTTAAAAAAATGTTTTACTTTTTTACATAATTGCGAACGCAGTGAGCATTTACTATGAGACCCAGCAGATCATGTCTGTCTGTCTGTCTGTGTGTGTGTGTGTCACGCTGTAACACCACCCGCCCACCACCAGAGGGCACAGCTGTATCACACACAAAAACACACACGCACACACACGCACGCACGCACGCACGCACACACACAAAACTTAACTTAAAAAAAAACTTAACTTAAAAAAAATCTTAAAAAACACAAAAAAAAGAGAACTTAAAAAAAACCTTAAAAAATTACATAATTTATTCTAATTGTTGTTTTTGCAATTTACGAGCTGCGTTCGCTTCCCGCGTCCGCGCGTCTTACTTGTAGGTATAGTTAAACAACTAGTTGACTAGTAAACTATAGGCAATTAGTCAACTAGTAAAAATCACTAGAAGGGAAAGCCCAAATGGTCTTCATTCATAAAGTGCCTTTCTACGAAGTTGCTAGTTGTAGCATACTGTAGGCTATACTGTACTTACTGTACAATATTTCCCTATAAATGTACATTGTAATTAGCACTCTAGTTATTATGCAATGCTCTGGAACCGTTCCAACTGTTAAATGTGAAATTACCTTTTAATATTTATGATAAAGGTGTCCCTGTAATATTATGTTCCCTGTAATTATATGTTTATGGAGCCTGAGTTTGCTGGGGTGAGCACAGATGTAGCTTGCTGACGCCGCTAACATTAGCGGTTAATGT
Source organism: Electrona antarctica (assembly GCF_951216825.1). Lineage (NCBI taxonomy): Eukaryota > Metazoa > Chordata > Actinopteri > Myctophiformes > Myctophidae > Electrona > Electrona antarctica. Next base: position 36,528,321 of record NC_136809.1, on the reverse strand, counting down.
CAAGCATAACAGTAAAAATGATAAGCGAGCACTGAACACTGAATCATCGGAAGGAATGTGAATACTTGGAAGGTGATAGTTATGATGACCCAGCAACCACACACACACACACACACCCGTAGTTATTGTAACTATAGTGTTACCAGTTCACTCATCAACAGCACTGTAAGTTTGTGCTTAGGCTACTCCACAAAAGCCATGTATTTCCAACTGAAAAGCATGTTGACGTACTTTATTAACCACAAAATTAATAACTTTTTTTTTCTTGTGAAAACGTATCTTTGACGCAGCTTTTAAAAGCTGGGTTCTGGCTTCAAGCTTCTAGAAGCTGCTTCTAGCCAATCAGAGCACAGAAAGAAATCCAAAAGAAAGAAATCCAAAAGTTCACGTGTTACAATAACAATGCACAATGCGTTACAAGCTTGTATAGTTCAGCTATTTCCACTATTTCAAGAGCAGTTGCGTAATCTTGTTATTGTTGACAGTTGCCATTGTCGAGCAGCACAGACAAAAAGCAGTATGGGCATTTTGTTGGGGGTGGGGGGGTGGGGGGTGAGCACTTTTATCTATGAGAAGAATGCCATATTATACCAGAGGGAGTTTACATTCACGCTTTTTTAATTCCCAGCGTTTAAATTGGTCTCTCTTTAAAGGAAGTTCGTAACCTGTGACGAATTATTGCTCTCTCTGGTATAGCGTTTCAACATGCCTTATGTTTTAACCACGCTGTTCTTCCACTATTAATGGATAGAGGGAAGATGTTTACTGCTTCTCAGTTCAAACAAAAATACCCCCCCCCCCCCACACACACACACACACACACACACACAGCCTTTTTACAAGACACGTGCACAAGACATAAATGCATACATGCAGTATTTTACAGCACCGTAGCTTAATAAAAATGCTTTTAAAACGCATCATTTGTCAGCAGCAGGAACTATGCCGGGAACGTGCCTGCAGAGTGACACATGCACAAATACACAACCAGTCAACCACACACACACACAAACGGAACCACACACATGTACTAGCCTGTCAAGAGATCCCTATGGGAGCCCTTGAGATCTCTCTATTACTCTCCTACAGCATAATGACACAGACCCAGCCATGACCGTGCGTACACACACACACACAGCATGTCTAGAGGTGCCTATGGGAGCTGTGTATGTAACATCACTATATTACCTAGTAGCAGTATTGTGTGGCTCCACACAAGCCGGGCTGTGTAATCCGGTTAAGCGTGACACAGCTGAGGTGGCTTGCCTAAGCAAACAGCAAGTTAAATGGCCACTTAAAGGCCTTACCATGAAAGGGATTAGGCACATTTAACCATTTTAAGAGATTATGTGCAGTACTGAAGGCTCTCCCCCAGTCCCCACCCCAAAGTCAAAAGATCTGTGCAGGTTTTGATTTGTGCATGACTGTGAGCTGTAATTGAGCTTGGAAAAGAGTAACAGCTAGTGTTGCAGCAACGTATTGACAAGCTGTATAATAGTAAAACAGTAAACTAATGGAATTGTGTAAGTAATACATGTTTGGGGGAATATTCCTCCTTTCTATGCCCGCTAGGTAGTAGCATAAGCACAGCTAAGCCTTGCCACCATTCACTCCCCATTGTAACGCCCCGCCGTTTCATTTACGGGTTACAGTATCAGTGAGGTGGAGGCTTTTGTTATGAGCAGTGAACAGCGCCATTAGCGCATACCCCTTAGCTCTTGTCAGAAACTGTTACATGTCCAGAGCGATGCGAGACAAAGTCACAAATGAAATACGATTGTCGGGATGACCAGGATGACCGGGATGACCATGGACAGTGCCCATGGACAGTGCTTGAAGCTTTAATAGTTTTAATAGTGATGTAGGCAATACAATTACAGCTACGAAAGACTATATATATATAGGGCTCTATTTTCGTCCATGCTAAACCCCTTATCCCTAAACGTCTTTGCCTTTTTGAGTGGTGCAGCCACTCCAAGGAACAGCAATGTGTGTCCCTTTGTATTGTCTGTATGTTTTGAGTACCAGCAGGTGACAAAGTGGCACTGTTGAGCTTCACACTGTGCACAGGTGCATGATGGGAAGCTGAGTTTTTAGTGTAACACCAGTAGTTTTTAGGAATACCAGACGACTCGCCCCTTTACCAACTCGCCCCCGCGGAAAGTGTTAATACTGTATAGTTAACAGTTAATTTAGTATTTCCCTCCCTCCCTGAAATGATCTTGTATACAGATTTATTTGATTCGATATCTATACTCTGTAAAATCAACATCATCATATACAGAGTGAACTTAACAATTATAAAATGAATATAATACCTTTTATATAATCACCAACATGTATTTACAGCTAGGTAGAGTAGTGGGGTGAGATGGAAAAGGGCGACCGTATCTTACCGTTTTTAGTGTAACACTAGCACAGAGCACAGTGCAGTACAGACTACAGTGTAGCACATGCACAGGTGCATGATGAGAGGCATGATGAGAGGATGAGAGTACAGTACAGTACAGTACAGTACAGTACAGTACAGTACAGTACAGTACAGTACAGTACAGTACAGTACAGTACAGTACAGACTACATAGTCCGACAGCCAATAGTCCGACAACAAATAGTCTGGCAGCCAATAGTCCGACAGCCAATTGTCCGACAGCCAACAGTCAGACAACCAATTAACAGTCCCACTATTCCAATAGTCCAACACCCCAACAGCACCACTCACTTCAGACGGGTCTAATTTTTTTTTTTGGCTATTCAACATTTTTGAATAGCCAATCCACAAGCTCACAACGTGTCGATGTAGATCGGCTAGTTACTATTCAAAAATGTTTTTCAAAATAGTGAAAAGGGCAAAGAAGTTTAGGGATAAGTGGTTTAGCATGGACGAAAATAGAGCCCCACAGTCTCTACAGTCTTACTTCTTCCATCTTTTACGTCATTCATTGTCTACCTCTCTCTGTCTTTCTCACTGCCGATCCCTGGAACTCTAAAGTCTGTAAATTAGGCTAAAGACTGATTTATGACAGGTCAGCCTGAGTTGAATGTGCTCCAAGACTCTGGTAATTAATTTGGGTTTCTAGGGACACATGCATTGTCCCATGTATTTATATATTGGCGTCAGTCTAACATCATAGCTCTCACCGGCGAGCTTAAATGTCTGCAATTAGCTAGTTCCGGTACATCCCATAAGCCGAAGGGACATGTGCACTGTAATTGGCTAGTTAGTATTCTGTTAGAGTATACTGGCTTACCCATAGCCTTAAGGGATGATTGCGCTGCGATGATAAATCCCCTCAAAAAGAGACAGACAGACAAGCAGGCAGACACGCACGCACATGACACACACACACACACACACACGCACGCACGCACGCACACACACACACGCACGCACGCGCGCGCGCACTCACGCACACACACACACACACACACACACACACACACACACACACACACACACACACACACACACACACACACACACACACAGATATAAAGGCCAATAGAACCTTATGTATAAGTGAACAGACACTTCGCTGTGAATGGGATTTACTACTACTGTTTGTTCCTGTCTGATTGACATGCAGTGGGCCCCCACCCGTGTGCCGTTATCCAATGGCAAGTGTCATTAGTAAATTAGCAGTATGGTTGATTGATATTGTTCTCTGAGGATCGATAGCACTGCGTTCCCCTCCAGCTACTGATGCGTAGGCTGTGGTGGAATACCTGCCAAGTTTCCCTCCCTCTCCCTCTCCCTCTCTCTCTCTGTCTGTCTGTCTCTCCCTCTACTCGTCTTCTCCTTTCCTCTCTTCCTGTCTATAATGTATATGAGCATATTTGTTAGTTATAAATGGTAAATGGTGCATTTATATAGCACCTTTATCCAAGGCGCTTTACATAGATTGTGCATTACATTCACCCATTCACACACACATTCATACACCGATTGCGGCGGAAGCCATGCAAGGTACCAACCAGCACATCGGGAGCAATTTGGGGTTCAGTGTCTTGCCCAAGGACACTTCAACATGTAGCCAGGAGGAGCCGGGATTTGAACCGCCGACCCATGGATCATTGGACGACCTGCTCTACCTCTTGAGCCACAGTCGCAGTTATGCTGACCATATTACCCTCTTATCATTTGCACAATGCCTCCTGTCTCCCCGAATTCCACCATACGAATAACAAGCACACACAGTAATGACAGGTGAGTCAGCCCATCAACGTAGCCAAAACCTTCACCGTTGACATTATAAGGTATGTTTACACTTCACAGGGCATGAACCAGCTAGGGCTCTTCACAGTGCAGCATGTAAACAGCCTTTGGAGTGGTCATAAAAACAGGCAACAGGCAGAAAATGCAGATAGAGAGAGTAGAGAGGGAACACAGGAGGGTTGGGCGGCGCAGGAGCGTGCAGTACTCCTGCCTTAAGTCCATCCTCACAAACAAATCACTGAATGAATAGATAATGGTGGGTGGATATAACTAGTGCCAACCGTAAAACAATAGCCAATGGCTAGTGGATGTGTATATGAATAAATCTAGGGGTGGAGATGTATAATCATAAACCAAAGAGTGGCATCTGTAGGAGAGTGCGTGCGTGCGTGCATGCACGTGTGTGTGTGTGTGTGTGTGTGTGTGTGTGTGTGTGTGTGTGTGTGTGTGTGTGTGTGTGTGTGTGTGTTTAGGTTGATGGATACATCTTAACGGAATATACGGGGGTACACACATTTTATGTATGCAGTTTGCATGTTGCATACAGTGGTAGCGTATATGGAGGATGAGAGTGGGAAGATCAAATAAAATGTGTCTGATCGGAGAACAGCACTTCACAACTGATATTGTAGATACATACATCCAGCTTATCTCTGTACTTGCAGCATGCAGCGTGCTCGCTACTTCTCTCCGTTCTACTACAGTTGATTGAAAGCAGCATAAGTTATGAGGGAGTGTCAACATATTCTGGTTTTAAGATTTCAAACAACGGCTTTAGGCAAAAACCACACCTAATTTTTAAACCGATGTGTTGTACAAAGCATTTTGTTCCATTTTAGTTTTTTCTCTAATTGTGTATTTGCTTTTTATTGCTAATTGGCAATTATAATGTTCCTATGTTTTTAAATTAATTATTGCTACTCCGGCATGTTTACTTATCTTATCTTTGTTTTGTATTTTTTGAATGGACGTTAATTAATGTGCTCTGTCCCTATCAAATATAATAAACAAATATAGAAGTTGACATGGCTACAATTGCCAACAACTGTACAAAGCACACTACAGGACTTATTTCAATGAATGCAACTTTGTGTGTCAGTTAATACAATATATCTGCATTGGTTGGAGGACTAGCTACTAACTTACTGTAGCTTTATCGGTTTTGAAATCCTGAGAGATTAGTTTAACTCTCACTTACTGTTAAAATACCCTTATCTAACCATTTCAGTGGTTCCACATCTCTCTTGTTTTGCTTGCTTGCTTAATTAGTCTACTACTCAAAAGGTCACTGTTGTTTCTTTCCACTATTGAGTCAGCTCTACACTCCAGCTCTAAGACATGGACCCTAACAACCCCAAGGCTGAGAATTTACAAGACAGCTGCTATATCAGCATGCAATGCACGGCCCTTGATGTATCGTGACAGGACCACGTGTGGAACATTGACCTCTACGGTAGCATGCTGAGAGTGACAGACCAGATCAAGGAATGTGGTCTGAAGCATGCACTGTGTCCAACAACCTGAGCTTGCAACCAGCTTCACTACACTAGCTGTGGAAGCCCATAGCATGCCATGGCATTGCCTCGAGGGGGTGAAGAAGGCTGACCTCAGTGGAACAACTCAATAGGGACACCGGCTTCACAACTACAAAGGAGCTGCATTGTTGCACGGTGGACACTGGCCAGGGTCAGCTGGGGAAAAAAAGTTTTATTAGAGCACAGCCCATACCCATTTCTCCATTTCTGTGGGCTTTTCTTTTCAAGGAGCTAAAGATCAGTTGGGATGTCTGTACAAAGCGACTTTGAAACTATTTAATGAAGCTGTCTGTCTGTCTGACTGTCTGACTGTGTACATGTATGTTTCTCTGTCACAATGATTCGATAGTCAATGCATTGTGTTATCAAATGTGTTTTCCTTTTTTCATTTACTATGAAAGGATGAGGATATGGTAGATACAAAATGAGGTATCACTTGCATAGACCAACCAAAGAGTTTATCGAATATAACAGCTTGTTGAAATTCAACTTCCATTTTCACACTTTTTCAGTATATAATTATGCAATATTGGGAAGAAAAATGCTTTGAATTATTTAGTTAGGTGGATATGTACTCCAACAGCATTAATGAAATAATATGTAACATGTGAGCTCTGATATAGGGGCATTTTCCTTCATCAGTCTAAAACTTTCAAACATTAAGAATTGTAAATATAACTAATGTTCTTAAAACATTCAAGGGCTTATAACATCCCAGCTCTTCAAAGTCCCACTCCCACAGAAATCAGGTTTTGTATTTATGAAACTAACCTGTGACAATTCTGGTTGCTTCTTCCAGTCTGCATACAGTATGTCCAAAGCATTCATCTAGAATTTCACAACAAAAGTCTCTTTTTTTCAGACTGCCGCTCACTGCAAACAGGTTTCATCTGACGTCTAAAGTATATGTGTCGGGGCTTGAACTGTGTGGAAACCAATTGAAAACCAAAGTGCACTGCAGGAACCAATGCAAAGACTTTAGGGTGGTCCTTCACATTGGGACAGATTTTTGAGTGGTGCAACCATAGACATATATACATAGACGCCCTTTCCGGCTCTGAGGCGCGTGTCACCAATTGAAGGCGGAAGCATTAGCGGAAGCTAAGTCATAAGTCATAAGTCCCGGAAAAGACGCGCTGTGATTGGCCAGTAGTCACTTGAGTGACAGCGAGAGACATGGAGGAGTCACATGAGTGACGTCACTCGGGCAGCGACGCAGTCGCCTTCAGCAAATGCCTTCAGCACTTCTAAATAAGAAAGCTGCGGAGAACTGTTGCTTTGTGTTCACTCTTTAATGTTTTCTGTTAGTAATCTAATCCCCCCTGGCTCTGATGTTGTATTGTTAATAACTTTGTTGTTTGTGTTTGTTTGTTTGTCTTGTTTTGTATTGTAATGTATATTGTCATGACTGTTATAAAGATTTGTAAAAAAAAAAAAAAAAAAAAAAGCCTTCAGCACTGCACTTCCGCCTTCATTGGGATACACGTCGCTCCAATGAACTGCAGCGGCAAATGAGGCATCTATTTCTTATAATATCTATGGGTGCAACCACTCCTAAGAACAGCAATGTCCCTATGTCCCAACCTATGTCCTAATGTGACTATGAGACTAGAGTACGAGTAGGGGCAAAAGTGGCGCTGTTGTGCCAGAAACAGAGAGAGAGAGATAGTGTTGCACTGTTGCCTGCTAGAGAGAGAGAGAGAGAGAGAGAGAGAGAGAGAGAGAGAGAGAGAGGAGTTGCACCACTCAGTTGCCAGATGTATCGGTAATCAGAGCCTCACTAAATGTAGTCAATGAGGATAATTATGCAGGGATGTTGAGTAAAAAATGAATAAAAGTGCTCCCTCTCAATCAGACACCACCGTGGGTCCTGCCCATAAGAAAGTCTTTGTTGCGGTGCTTTCGATGCATATTCTCTCACACACATCATTCAAAGGATATGAAATATAAAATGGATGGATGGATGGATGGATGGATGGATGAAAGGAAAATGTACCTACTGTAAAGTTCCTGTAGAGACATTTTACAGAAACATAATTGATACTACATTTATTGAACAGAGATGATCTCTCTGGGGATTAAAACACATCGTGACACGTGGAAAGTTGCAGGTTTTACATGCTGTTGATAGTGCAAGTGAGCTCTGCCATACTCACCCCCTCCCCCTACACACACCGCACGCACGCACGCACGCACGCACGCACGCACGCACGCACGCACGCACGCACGCACGCACGCACGCACGCACGCACGCACGCACGCACGCACGCACGCACGCACACACACACACACACACACACACACACACACACACACACACACACACACACACAAAGAGAACATCTTCCTCGATCAATACCAATCTCTGTCCCTCGCTTTTGTCCTCGTCTAGACCATCTTTTTATTCTCCCCAACGTCCCTCCTCTATACTTTCAATCTCTCACCATTACCTAATCTCTCTCTCTCTCTCTCTCTCTCTCTCTCTCTTTCTCTCTCCCCCTTGTTTTCCTCCACACCTCACCGGCGTCTCAGGCCTTTCACAGTGTGAGTTATTTTTTCCGTGACTGTCTTTTCTTTCTCACTCCTTGCCGTCGGGTCTCCTTCATCTCCTTTCACTCTTGTCTCCCCGGGCGTCCTACACAGCTCTCATTTCTCTTGTCTGTGTACCTCCTCCCTCTCAACTCCTCCACACAGCGGGCTATGAAGCAGCATGAGGCTGTATAAAGCCTATTTATCTAGTCGCGGTAGAACAGGAGAGACATACTGCGTCCCTCTTTTCTCTGTCTGTCTGTCTGTCTGTCTGTCTGTCTGTCTGTCTGTCTGTCTGTCTGTCTGTCTGTCTGTCTGTCTGTCTGTCTGTCTGTCTGTCTGTCTGTCTGTCTGTCTGTCTGTCTGTCTGTCTGTCTGTCTCCAGCTGAGCTGTACTCGGTGATGTAATGTAGTAGTTGGGAGGGAATTCGGCCAAAATCATCACTTCAGCACTTGGTGACAAGTTTTAGATTTTTGGCATGGTGCTAGTTGTGGGCATAAGGTTTTCAAAAACCATCGCAAACGAGTTGAGCTTGCCCCCTCATGATCTGTTTGCAATGAAGCCAATATTAGATAAGTCAGGTTTGGATTCATTGCAAACTACTCTGAATTGACTATGTCCTATAGTTTGGCCTACTTATGGCTCAGTCACAGTGACTGTGTCATTATAGCAATGCGAAAATGTAAACTTAAAGCAATAAACCACAAGAGGTCTCAGGTTACCGTGTATTTGATAATGGCTGAGAAGCGTGCAGTGAGACACAGCGGAGTGTCTCCAACCCAATGTGGAGAAATAATGGACGAAAGTTAAGTTTCCCAACTTTTGTTGCTGAGTTTACATCTGAGTCCTATAGTGCAGTGATTCCCAATTAACCTGTGGGCACCCAAATAATTGGTGAAACATGAATGTGGAATAGTCAAAGCGATGAAGGCGTGCCGTCTAAAGCAGACATGCTTCCAGTCAAACGTTTGGCGTCCGTCCCAAGAAGTTACCCGTTTGCTGTCTTGGCAGTTGTTGAAGATCCAGAAAAGGTTAGGACCCACCCTAACCCACCCTAACCCATCATTCCAACTGGTCTTCCTCTTCCCGGGGGAAGAGAGGCTTGCTGTGCTACCTTGATGTGTTATTGATCAGTGGAGATGAGTCGCCGCATGAACGATGCAACCCTCATTATTCCCAACATGGATGAACAGGGTGTGGAATGCGTTAGATTGGAGTATGAGACCTCACTCTGTACAGTTTCTCTTTGATGTTGTTTGTTTGCACACACACACACACACACACACACACACACACACACACACACACACACACACACACACACACACACACACACACACACACACACACACACACACACACACTTTGGTCTCTCCCCTCTCCTCCTGTTGCTAACAATTATTTGTGGCTCAATTTCACCTATAGCTGCCTCCTTCTTCTTTTTCTTTTCTATTCTTCTTCTTCTTCCATAACTAAGATGGGGCCCTATATCTGCTTCATTAGCCAGGAGTCCTACTGGAGACATTTACATTTCAAAGACTAAGGAGGGAGGGAAGGAGGGGGCGGGGGGAGAGAGAGAGAGAGAGAGAGAGAGAGAGAGAGAGAGAGAGAGAGAGAGAGAGAGAGACGGATGGATGGACGGACGGACGGACGGACGGACGGACGGACGGACGGACGGAGGTCAAAAAATGGGGCCCAGTAGCAGTGCCTCCCTGCTTGCCACTCAGCATCAAGTGGTGTAAGTCCCTGCGACATACTAGCGTCATGTCAAGGGGGTGTACTTGGACATCAAGCTACCTCACGCTAAAGAAACATGAGTAATTGAGATAGGCTCCTGCATGCCCTATGGGCTCGGCAAGGCTTGCTTATTATTACTTATCATGGATTCCTGGTAGTGGAACCGGTAAAAGAGAGGTGGTAGAGAGAGAGGACTGCAGCTCCCATTGGTCTCATTAGTGATGGCTCACGTTTCTGTTTACAAAACAGTCTGATCTAATACATACACATTTCTTGAGGTTGGAGACGAGCTTGTGAACAAGAGGTTGCCGGTTCAAATACCCAGAACAGATGCAATTAGTGATAGTTGGCAATCCTTAAGGAATTGTAGTGGAGATTCTTATAAGAAGTTAGTTCAGTCAGATATACTCGAGGGGTTTCATGCTGTGCTCAAGGGCGCATACATATACTCAAGGTGTTAATATGCTGCATTACCAGTGGGTGTATTCAGTGTGTGCAAGACCCACATGTCATACGCTGATGTGGCAGTCAGCTGACCAATTGGGCAGGGTATTTAAGCTCACTAGACTGCATGCTCTTCCTGCCTTCCTTCTGCATAAGGTTCCTGGTTGTTATGTGATGTTTGCTCCCACCACCACCCCAGCACCACCGGTGGGCTCTGTTATTTCTGTTCCCCATGGGGGGTTGTTATTGTATATCTATCTCCCTGTTTAAGGATGGTGTTTAATTGTGCCGAGTTTGTTTTTGTTTTCTCCGAAAACCGTCTGTGCTCAGTGTCGATATACACACGCACAGAGATTTCACGCAGTCACAATAAACAAGGGAAAGACTAATTTAGGCTAATTCAAATGTAAATGAAAACCTTTTCACTCCACTAAGGTGACGTGTGTACTGTACATAACAGTGGAAGGCTGTCATTGTGCTGGGCAGTATAGGCATGAGTTTGTAAACAGACATGAAGCAGTGCAGTTATGAACAACTAGAGATTCATGATGCCTTGCTCGAGGGCAGCTTACAAATCCTTGCATCACAGGCTTGCGTCTCTCGCCACCAGATATCCTTTTTAGACGAGCGCGAGTCTGCCTGCATGACTCTCTTTGTTGTTGTTTCACCTATAAATATAATCTACTACAGTTGTCTAGTCAGCCAGGAGAACTTTGGAGGAGTCATAGGCAAAACAAAGATTTGGAGACACATCGGTTATCTATCATAACAAATGTAATGTGGCTTGTGTTCGCTCTGATTTAAGATAATGTAGCAGCAGGTGTTTGGTGTTCCAGTGTAAAAAACGATCCTGTAAGTATTAGGGCCATTCAATATATTTTTTGCAGACACATTTGCACCAAATCTAGCTATTACTTACTGGATATATGGAATGGGATGGCAATCCTGTGAGGGGCACGGGAGTGTCTGTTGTATGAGCTTGTGCAATAGGCTGCTGGGGATGTCTGATAACAGATTAACTAAAAGACTGTTCGACTGGGACATCTAAACATATGGTGAAGGGGCAAGCTGCATGTTATTTCTGTGAGATTAGCTTGTGAGGGTGTGTAACAATATTGACACATTTTGCCTTATTGTGTGGAAAGAACAGTGGTGGAAGGTAGTACTAGTACAGTACATGTACTGAAGTAGTAAGTACTGTATTATTTGAAAACTTTAGTTATTATAGCGTATTCGAATGCCATCAATGCATTGAAAGGGACAGAATCGGGGGCACGGTGGCACAGTTGGTAGTGCTGTCGCCTCACAGCTAGAAGGTCCTGGGTTCGATTCCCGCTCGGGACGCTGTGGGTGCTGGCGGCGTGTTTCCTTCTCCGCGTCATCAGTGCCCATACCCGAGGCGGGGTTGGCAAAAGGGCCTCTCTGTGTGGAGTTTGCATGTTCTCCCCGTGTCCCCTAGGGTAGGTACCCTCACAAAAACATGCAGTAATCCTGGTCTCTAAACTGCCTCCCCCTGGCCAGCCGGGGCGCCTGATGGAGGGGAAAGGAACGGGTTTGAATAACATGTTCCTTCCACGCGTTACGTCCAACCAGGGAAACTCCCCCCTGTCAGGTGTAAAGGAGAAACTTGGACACTTAGGCATGAAGGAAGCATGAGTTCAAGTCCGTTGCTCTCCCCATGTCCCCCATACATGGGGACTAGGCTGGCGGAGGGTGTGTAGAGCCCAGGATCACATTAGATAATTGACACAGGGTGAAAAATGGGTTACAGAATTGTGGGATAAAGGTTATTTAAAAAAAAGAAAGGGACAAAATCATTTTTAATCAGAGCATTGAATGCTCCAGTAGACGCGTCTATGACCTACCGCAACCATCTCCAGCGTGAAACGTTATATTATGTCATTTTGGAGAAATTACTGTTCACAACTCTGTTCTGCACACGCTGTAACACTCCAGTGCGATGAAAGAAACAGGGAAAAAACTGAAGTGAAATGTCTGCTGGCTTATGCTGTCTATGGGAACGGAGTTTGTAGAATCATAATATTTCAGATTCTTCTTCTGCGTTTTGGATCAAAACAAGCTTGATTTGCAGCTCATTTCTCTAAACGATATGATCGCCGGTTACAAAATGTATGTTTTGGGTGAATTAAATAACATTCACATGTTTCATATAGTGATTATTCACTTCTCTTTCAAAATAAGATGGTTAACATTGGAGTCAAAGGTGGCATTCTACGAGTGTCAATTCAGTCACCAGATGGCGGTGTCAGCGGCGAATGAGTTAACCCATTTTGGGTGGGAACCCCTTTTGGTGTTAGCATTATGTTATGCTTTAGCTATTGAAATATGTTTTTTTTTTCAAAAATAGCAGATCTACAAGCTCATAGCGCGCCACCGAGTGGCGCGCTACGAGCTTGTAGATCTGCTATTTTTGAAAAATCGAAGAACGACTGACATAGAAACATAGCTTTTTCAGAAAACTGTTCTCAGGTCAAAATGAGTTAACTGGCCACGTAGTCAGTTGACATCTTGACAATGCGCGTCATCGCTGCAGGTAGCCGTGATCAACCGCACAGAATGCAGCCTACTGAGATCTGGTAGGTCAGTAGACGCGTCTACTGGACCATTCAGTGCTCTGATTAAACATGATGTTGTCCCTTTCAACGCATAAATACTAGTAGTTTCTTTGTAGATTTGTAATATTTTTTAGAAAACATGCATTAACCACTTCAGCCCTATATACACTAAAGCTATTTAAATATAGCCGGTCTACAAGCTCA
>NC_136809.1:36430080-36507580 GCF_951216825.1 Electrona antarctica | reverse complement strand
TAAGATCATACTATGAACTGAAGTGAATAATTAAAAACAGGGTAGAATCCAGAATGAAATGGGTAAATAATTTAGAATGGCGGGTTGCATCTGCATCGCAATGTGTTGTGAGCTTGTAGATCCGCTATTTTTGCTGAAAAAACAGCAAATAAAAAAGAAATACATTTAGAAATAGTGGAAAAAACCCAATTTTTGTAACACCCTGAACGCTCGTGGTTATTTAAAGGTACATTCAGTGATTTCACTTAATTCAACTATCACTTATTTTTTCTTATTTTTTGGATAATCCTCCCTACTATAAAGTGTGCTGACCATATAAGGAGTTCCTCCCTGTCCCCAGTGAGCCCCTGGGGTCAAAAAACCCTAGTTTCGGTTTGGGCTTTGGGTGGCAAAGCTTTCATCCAATCAGGATGAGAGGTGCCTTCCTCCAATCATGATCGAGTGTGGCTGGCATTGGTGCGCGTGCTGTTGGTCTGTTGTACTTCCCCCACTGTAGAGCGTGTGCATGTGCACATCTTGTTACCGGGTGGACCGGGTTTTTTTCCAAATCACCCAAATCACTGAATGCTCCTTTAATCCATTAAATCATAGCGCCCAGCAATTTATAGCAGCGGAGCACTTTTACCGACAGACCGGATGTTATCCCGGATGTGGCTGAAGCAGCTAGATGTAGCTAAAACACTCTAGAGGCGATCGACAACAACGGGAGGTATGATTAAATCTACCGCGACTAGCGACAGGACCGCGGTGGGCCGTCTAACACAAAATCTTTGCTTAGAATTGGACGGAATGATTTAGATCAAGAGTTATTATTTTTCGGTTTTTCGGTCTCATCGGCTAAACGGGGGGAACATTTTCAATGACGTCCCACTGTTGCGTAACATCAAATGTTGCGCTACAGACGCTCCCAGCCTGTGGAGTGATGCGATTTGATGCGTTTTGATATCAATAATCTCCGTCCTTTTGATCAATCTTCGTCCTGGGCGCTGGGCGTTACTATTGAAAAGACGGTAAACTTCGATCTGTGGGCTCTGGGTGTTAACTATAGACATTGGGGCTGCTACACAGCCCTCACATCTATGTCACACTGAGCAGACCGATATGCCCATATATGAACATATCCGTTTGTCCAGAACCACCGATCCGAACGATAATATGGACTGCCTGACCAATCCACTGATCTATTGGCATGCGTATTGTAGAGGGAGTGATGTCAGTGGTGGAAATTAACTAAGTATACATTTACTTACGTACTGTTCTTACTTTACTTTACTTTACAAGTAGGCTACTTTACTGGAGTATTTCCAATTTCCAATACTTTTCCAATACATTTGTGTGTAAACGTTAGTTACTACTTTGATTATATTATTACAGAACATACATTCTGTAATATTCAGAACAACACTTCAGCCCATACATTTCGGCCATTTGAAAATAGTCAATCTACAAGCTCACAATGCGTCTCGATGTGTTGCATCGTGAGCTTGTAGACCTGCTATTGAAACAAATATATGTTATACATTTGAAAACAAATGGGATATTCTGCATAGTGAGTACTTTCTACTTTTGATACTTAAAGTACATTTTTATACCAATAGTTGGTCCCAGACTTTTAGTTGTAACAGAGTAGTTCTACATTGCAGTATTGAAACTTTTACTCAATTGAGTACATTTTCCACCACTGAGTGATGTGCAGAGAGGGACAAGTCAGCATGTGCAGGATTTTCTGGAGAAAAAAGTCAAGTAAGCATCTGATTGGCTGGGCTGTAATGGAAGTCTGTGGGTGGCCTCGGTCCAAGGAGATCCATGGTTGGTGGATACATTATGTGTAACTTGGTTACTGGGTGGTCCTTAACCACGTTTCAATAGCTGTGCCCCAGACAATTTACAATTACAATTTAGGCATCCAGAGTGATTTACAGTAAGCAAGAACAAAACATTGGCCTAGTTATACAGTACATCAAATACACTATATAGTGCTATGTCTAAATGCTATATCTAATTTACATGGGTTGAGCCATGTAAATTAGCATACTACATGCTAGGGAATGTCCTATGGGGTAAGATGGAGGTGGGTTTTCAGACTTCGGCGGAAGATTGGGAGTGAGTCTGCAGTTCTGATTGTAATGGGAAGTGCATTCCATAGTTTTGGAGAAGAGGGAGAAGAGTTTGGGACGTGTGGAGCGGTCCCGGCGTTTTTAGTGAATGTACTTCCAGCTTCCCTGCATTTGGCTGATCTGAGCATGCGGGAGGGTTTGTAGGGTCCGATCAGACTTGCAAGATATGGGGGAGCCGTATACCTTTGGTTGCTTTGAATGCCAGGATCAGAGTTTTGTACTCTGTGCGGGCCGCGACCACCAATGGAGTGAGCGGAGAAGGGGGGAGACATGTTAGAATTTTGTCTGGTTTGGCTGGTGAAGACATCGTCTGGCTACTGTGAGACTAATAAAGTCAATTATATCTCTGCTGTCAGGAAGAAATTAACTACGTCTACATAAGTCAAAAGAAAACCTTATATTTCTTTAAAACAAAGCAATACTGCCTCATCAAAGTTGGTATTGTGACTTTGTATATTGTCAGTTACTTGCATAACTGACAGTTCAGAGGAGCGCTTTTTAATACTTTTGGTTAAAAATATTGGTTCAATATCTATGTTCAATAGAGTTGATATATGAACAGAATTGAGTTAAGTGGTATCCTCCCTACAGTGACGATATACAACACTGTAAGATAACGATTTCCAAGATACCCAGAAGATCGCTTCATGTCGAGGGTTGCAACCTCTCCGGAAACCCTCCAATTACCTTCCTCCTTGACCCTGCCACTCACACAGCCAAACTCTGGGATTGGGTCACGGTTCTCGAGCACACTAATTGGTTATATGGCGCTCGGCGACTATTAATAAAAGTGAACGGATGATAATTAGTTGTCTTTGGGGGTTAACCAGTCACACACCAAACAGACATAAGTAAGGAGACAAATGGAGGAATGGAGGTGGAGGAGAATAGAGAAGAAGAGAGATAGAAATGAACATAAGAACAAAATATATTGACTACTAGAACAGTAAAATAATATATTATTATTATTATTATTATTATTACATATAATAAACAGAGTGGGACTCTGATTAAACACAGAGAGAATAAGTTGCATCAGAGGCACTGGCCTCTATTGAGGGCAGTGAAATCATGCACTCTAGTATACGTTCATGTTACCACTAGTCTCGCAGCGTAGAGTCAAGTTGCGTGGTTAGAAACAGAATGACACCACACTGTAAGGCTGGGAAATATATTACATGGTATTGATATTGTCATTATGATTTGGATATCGTGATGTGGCATAATTTTATCTTTTTTTGTCTCTTTTACGCTTCCAAAGAGAAATCAGACTTACGTTATAGCGATGTAGAAATGGGTGATTTTTTTGTTTCCTGCTTTTGGGGGGAAAGGGAAACATTTTAACATTTTACGACTGCCAGTCACAAACCCTCTCTTGCCAAACTAATCGGACTGAAGATGTGGACAACAAGGACGTCATGCGTGTCAAAATGCAGGAGACACTCAATTAGAGTGCATGGGGCAAATAATGAAAAGAATTAAAGAAACTGTCGATTTTCTGCAATTTGACGTATACATGATACTTTGGGGGGTTCATTTAAACTTCACTAAATCAGTTTTGTAGCTCAGTAATATTTATTTAATAGAGATTTCTAAATATGTCAAATATAAAATATTAAGTAAAGTAAAAAATACATATTGTCTAGCTTTTACACTACTGGTACATTTCTTGATTTCAACCAAAGATTTGAAGGGGCATAAATTCACATACAATGATTGTCCTCTGTAAGAGCTAGTTGACACTGTATGAATGTGTTAATATTCTATGCTATTTCTGTTGACATTCACATGCTGTTTGTATTTTTTGACTAATAAAATATTCAATCAATCAAAGAAAACTTTTAGGAAAACCGCATATACCACAACATTCGGAAGAAACCAATAGGCCTACCATAAGGAAAAATGGTGCTTATAAAGTGTTCACAATATTAAAATAAAATACAAATATATATTTTTAAATCCAGATATCCCCCCCAGACTGAAATTACAGGTATAATATGCCCTGATTAATTTCAATCTGAACAGCGGCTTCTAATATAAGAGACACTTCAGTGTAGGCTACTGCAACCGGAATTAAAGGTTTAGTCAAAGCCATGGCATTCTGACCAGAAAAGTGACCAACATAATATAATGAAGCAATATTACACGAGAGGGTGTGGTTTAACGTGATTATTGCCACGACAGTGATGTGGTCAGGAACGAGACGTAGTCGAGTTCCGCAAGCATCACTGAAGTGGCAGGGTGGGCTTCATTATAACATGCTGAAGAGCGAAAAGGGCCTCGCTGCAGTCACAGCGTCTACTAGCTCCGGCGAGATTGGGATAGATTAAAGTGAACAGGTGGGTCAGAAGCAGGACAGACTATTGGGAAACACACATAGAGCACACACAGAACACACAGACACACGTTGGAACACATGCACCACACTGATAGATTAATTTTGTACATGTCATACCCCAATCCTCCTCTTTAAGAGGATCAATTACAACATGTATACATCATGATTCATTCACTCCACAAATGCAACAGATGTCAGGAAAATGGAGACAGGCAGAGAGCGAGACAGAGAGAGAGAGAGAGAGAGAGAGAGAGAGAGAGAGAGTCAAGCTGGAGGTGGAGAGAGAAATCCACTGTGAGAGGCGGTGAAGGGGAACAATGTAAATGGGTATGGGTATGTGTGCGTGTGTGTGTGTGCGTGTGCATGTGCGTGTGGACGTACGTGTGTGAATGCTTGGTTCATTTCGGATTTTTTTTTGTGCGTCACGCTGCTGTACAACAAGATGGAAACATAATCAGGCGTAGCACAGCACCAGAGTACTAGTACACAGGAAAATCCTCCGTGTGAATTTATCTCAAGAGGGTGAAGAAAATGGAACCAAATGGACCGCCTAAAGGCATTTGGTTCCATTTGCAGTTACATTGAAACTAAAGGTCTTAAGGCACAAATGCACACAAACACACAATGGTACAGTCAGTGCACATGCAGAAACACCCATGCAACAGCGACTAATGTGGAAAAACATCAACTCTGCCTAAATTCATTAGAAACGCTTTTCGCTGTGTCATGTTTGCTGGCCTCATGCTGGGCTTCACCATCTGTCTCTCCACGCTGCATTCCATCTCTATCAGACGGACAAATTGACATCTCCAGAAGCTGTCTGACAGTGTGTGTGCACAGGGCGTGTGTGTGCACAGGGCGTGCGTGCGTGCGTGCGTGCGTGCGTGCGTGCGTGCGTGCCTGCGTGCGTGCGTGCGTGCGTGCGAAGTGCGTGCAAAGTGCGTGCGAAGTGCGAAGTGCGTGCGAAGTGCGTGCGAAGTGTGTGTGAAGTGCGAAGTGCATGCGAAGTGTGTGCGAAGTGTGTGTGAAGTGCGAAGTGCGAAGTGACTCACGGATTTATTTCTATCCCCCAGTGGGGTGACATTGACATCAACGTGTCCGTCCCGTCGACGATGCTCTTGGGCCTCTGATAGACAGTGTTGGAACAGAACTAAGAACACGCACTCAAGCAGTGTACTGCTGAGTAACATTTTGAGATATACTTTAATGTTACTTGAGGACCCTCAGCAGTCCCATATGAAGACACTTTGTTTCTCCATAGGGAGCCACTGCCATGTCCATCATCTGTTTCTTCATTCTTCTTCTTCTTAAACAAATTGAGCCGTTCTCTCAAAGGAATGGAATAACTTAACTTCAGAGGAAGCGAACTTGATCTGCTATCTCTGTGGAGTCAGTTCAATGTGTCAATTTCCCAGTGTGTGGCTGTGCATGAAAATAGTTTTTCCTTATTTAGTTATTCACTTCACAACTTCACACATTGCAATTCAAACCTGTTATGGTGTTTAATAGATGAGGACATGTTTGTCTTACCAACAAAAACAAATGATTATGATGATATGTATGGCACATTTTCAAAACATTTTAAATATTTTCAAAATGCAACAAATGAATTCGGTACTGGTCATATATGGAGCGTGACATGACTGTACAGGGTTTGATGAGGTCAGATCAACAAGAGCTGGCCGGCTCCATATATTCAGATCTAGGTGATGATCCAGTCTTCTCCATGTATGGTTATCCAGGGTTAGATGAGGTCAGTGTCAACAAGACATTGTCCACAGATGGACAGATCTTGGAAGGGGTGGGGGGAGGGCAAGGAGGGGATCTATAAAATAATTTAAAAAAAGGCACAAATGTAAAAAAAAAAAAAAAAAAAAATGTTGACTATGTTGACTATACTGTTGAATGTCATTGAGTGCTATTCAATAAACAGAACTTAAAAAAGAAAGATGAGGTCAGTGTCGTGATCTTCATATATGGAGATGGCCATATATGGTGGCGTGACGTGTCACGTGGCATGATGTCATGAGGTGTGACCATATATGGAGGCGTTAAGGGTCTCCATGATGTCATGTGATGTCACAAGGCATGATGGATTGGCAACCATATATTGTCGTGTGACGGACGCGAGACGCAGGATTTCATAGTAAATGCAACCTTCGGTCGCAATTAATGCACCGTCTCTGTCTGTGTGTATGGCTGTAATGCACGTTAAATCAAGAACCGTTCGCCCCACCGACTTTAAATTCGACACATGCGTTCCACACCTGCACAGGGGTACCGTGGGTCCGACAAGTCCGTCGGAGCCACAGTTGTCCAGAACCGCCACAATAGGCCTCTGCCCGGATAAAGCACCTTGGATAAAGGCGCTATATAAATGCACCATTTACCATTTACCCGGGCGCTGGACAGGGCCCCTGCCCTGTCCAGCTGGCCTGTTCTGACATCACAACACTCCATATTTGGGCATGCCTGACACAGAACTTCATATAGGAATAAAGGTAGGCCATACATGGCCTACTTGTGCGCAAGCAGAGCGCGCAAGTACTGCCACTAACTAATGTCTATTACAACTGCTGTTCTAAATCCTTTAGACCCGTTATTGACCTTATACCAACCTTGAAACGTACCTTAGTTATACGTCACCATCAACAGCCAATAAGGGACCACCATTCTTACCCGACATACATACATACACACACACACACACACACACACACACACACACACACACACACACACACACACACACACACATACATACATACATACATACATACCCAGCCGATCACCAAACGTACCTTAGTTACGTCATCAAGAATGGTGTTCCCTTATTGGCCGACGGACAACACTGACATATACCCAGCCGATTACAGTACTTGCGCGCTCTGCTTGCGCACGTAATAAAACATTTCTCATAAAAATATATTGAGGCACTGTTCTTTAATATTTCAACATGAAATGCCCCCCCCCCCCCCCCCATTACGAACAGTAATGAAAATCACATAATTACAATTGTGTGTGTTAAAATTCACCCAACGTTAGTGTTATATAGGGTTAAGTGGTTAATCAAAATTAATATATAAAAAGACTAACATTAGATTGGCCAAGACTCACATTGCAGACTCTGCATTTTTAAGATAAAATTTGCTTAATACTCTCTCTCTCTCTCTCTCTCTCTCTCTCTCTCCGCAGCATCATCCTCCCATATGGGTCCTGTCTGTATGACTCATTCAAGACCCTCTGAAGTTTGGCAGGCAGGAAGTTAGTATTGACGGGAGCCACTCTCTCAGTGTGTGTGTGTGTGTGTGTGTGTGTGTGTGTGTGTGTGTGTGTGTGTGTGTGTGTGCGTGCGTGCGTGCGTGCGTGCGTGCGTGCGTGCGTGCGTGCGTGCGTGCGTGCGTGCGTGCGTGCGTGCGTGCGTGCGTGCGTGCGTGCGTGTGTGTGTACGCGTGCGTGTCACCTTGTTGTGGGCAACAGTTCAAACAGTCTTTGAACTACAGCAGGGGGACATAGTTACCGTGGTGATGTGCCTCTGGTGTACGTTCTGTTTTCCTGCTATAGTGCCAGATTTCACTTAGAACAGTGGTTCGCAAACTTTTTCATTTCAAAGAGCCCCATGCAGTTTGATGTGCATTGGGCCACGGACCCCCATAACTCCTTGCTGTTTTCCACTACGATGGGTAGAACCTGAGAACCTTATCTGAAACAGAGCCACAGGGTATACAAACTAATCCATGTGAAATTAATTTCACGGCATGGCGTGGTTCACACAATTCTTGTAATCTAAAAGATCCATTTCATTTAACGGGGGACCCCTGGAACCCCCTCAAGGACCCCTGGGGGTTCCCAAGACTTACAGGACCTTGGTGGCACACTGCAGAGCAGACCTCAGAACCATGAGCCTGATAAGTTCACAAGGCATTTGTTGTTTCCTTTTGTATACTATTTAAATAGTTAATGCTGCTTTTTGTCCCAAAATGACTTCAAAAGATTGCTGCTATTCATTTAAAAAAGCTTCATACCCTGTATAGCATGTTTATGCAATGTGACATATAGCTCTGTTTACACAATGCTGTACCCCCTCCAACTGTACGTTCCCCATTTTCAACAGTTTTATTATATTTTGACCCTTGCTTTGGCAATGTAAACGAATGTTTTCTCATGCCACTGAAGTTAATTTGAATTTAATTTAATTGATAAGCAGTTGTACTGTGCTCGTTGTCACTTCACACTCAGTTACGTACAAACATTCACAACTGGGAGCTGGCCAATGCAGCAGACCTGCTACCTCCTAATGCCAACTAGGCACATGAACAACACTTGTAGAGGTGGAACCACAGTATATACATTTGCTGCATTCACAATACAGCTCGTCAATCTTGCGGTTACCATTTTCAATGCGGCATCGCAAGCTAGAAAACGCGGTATCATAATCCTAAAACGTA
The DNA here is from genome assembly GCF_951216825.1 of Electrona antarctica. Classification (NCBI taxonomy): domain Eukaryota; kingdom Metazoa; phylum Chordata; class Actinopteri; order Myctophiformes; family Myctophidae; genus Electrona; species Electrona antarctica. The sequence continues at coordinate 36,498,677 of NC_136809.1, read as the reverse complement.
TAAAAATGCTCTTTCAATAATAAGCCATTATATCCTTTTGTGAGGCCCTCATTTTCCACACTGTAGATCGGCCGCTCGCTCATCCGTGACGATCAATTTGACAATGAACCCAGAGTTCACACACTCCCACAAACCCAATTGACTGAATTCTATGTAAACCAAAATTCCCTAGCCTGCTCTAAATAGCCAGCCCCCCCAAAGTCTCTCTCCCCCCCAACCCCCCCCCCCCCCCCCCCCCCCCCCAGTCACAATTTCTGAATGAACCTGGTCACGTAAAAGTGAAAACTTGTGATGTTTGCTGTGCCTGTGAAGTATTGTTGTATTGTGCTTTCTGCTTTGGCAATGTAAACGTATGTTTTCTCATGCCAATAAAGCCCTTTGAATTGAATTGAATTGAAGTAGTCTGGCTTGAACTGATATCATAGCGTCCGCTAGCATCACTCAACGTCACTTGCTGTTGTTTAAATCTTAAATAATGATTGTGTCACTCTACTGAGTGCTGTTTCATGAAAGCAAAGTTGCATACGCCCACGTTATCATGTGAGAAATAAAAATCTATAAACTTTCACCATCTTTGTTAACACATTACATGTATTTACAGCACACGTTTAGAAGTTACAGCCCTATTTTGATGGATTCTGCAAATGTGATTTAACTTGTTTGACAGTATTGCAACCACAACAGTAAGGTGCCTCTAAATTACATTTTACCGCCACCATCTATCTATCTGTCAATAAAATGCACAAAGTTACACTTCGCCTGTGCTGGAACAAAGCCACGATTTAAAATCACTTATTTTATTTTTCAGCACATAACCTTTCGTTTGATTCATTTCATCTACCTGATTAGTGATTAAACGTGTCAACGTGACTCTACAGATACTTCCACCCACCTACACACACACACACACACACACACACACACACACACACACACACACACACACACACACACACACACACACACAGAGCCTGGTTGCAAAGAATAAGTCACAACATCATCATTTGAGAGCCTGTGAAGCTGGCAGCGTAGCTTTGAACAAAGGGACATGAAGAGGAATACTAAAGGGAATGTTTTGACAGTAACAGAGACACAGAATAAGCCCAGCATGGACTGAGACCTATTTTCAATGTGTTGTGGTGGTCATCACTGCCTTAACGTAACAAGACCGAGAGCAATGGGTAATGAACCATTTCTGGAAATGTGTGAATTAATTTACTTACCTTCTATGTGAAAGTTTGTCTATAATGAATGGCTTGCCCAAAATAGTGACGCCAGCTTCTTCTACGCAACAGTGGAGTCTGTTCTCCTATACGGCAGTGAATGCTGGACCCTGAAGCCAACCCTGCAGAAGTCCCTTGATGGGTGCTACACCAGAATGCTGCGTGCAGTACTTAACATCAGCAAGACTGTACATGTTACTAACAAGACTCTGTATGAGGGATTACCAAGGGTGAGCCAGAAAATAGCAGCCAGGAGAATGAGACTAGCAGGACACTGCCAAAGGCATCAAGAACTGTCATGCCACACACGGGCATCCATCACGAGGACGTCCCACATACGTGGATGTACTCAAGAACGATGCAGGAGCGCAAAGTACCAACGAACTGGCCAGATGTATTGAGAACCGGGATCACCTTAGGCTTAGATGAACTAATACATTCTGACAGATTTATCAAACGTCAGATGTGGAAAAAGTACTCATATTTTTGTTGTTCGTATTTAAGTAAAAGTAACATTTTTGGGGTTTTTTTTTTACAAAAGGTACAAAAGTATTGGCAATTTGGCATCAAAATGTACTTACACGTAAAGTTACCAAAAGTAAAAGTACTCATTATGCAGAACGTCCCGGTTCACAGATATGTCTAAAATGTATTTAAAAATGATTAAATTAGCAGATCTACAAGTTGTCAACAACATGTTGCGAGCTTGTAGATCTGCTATTTTAATACATGTGAGCCCATATATGGAGACCCCCGATGTCATCAATATTGGCCAGCGACTCTACATCTGACCTCAAACCTCAAACCCTTAGATCTCCATATATATGGATATATGTCAGAACCTGTTCTGACCTTCCATATGTTGATCCTACCCCATCCATCATTCCTCTTCGATGTCTCCCTTTTGACTGATACCTAGTCTAAACTCTAGACCGGCCTGCCCCAAAGTTATTAGTGCAGCCGCGCCCGGCAGCCAGCGAAAACTAGAGCTCTCAACAGGCCCGAAAATTAAGGCCCGGGCCTACCTGGGCCCTCATCAAACCCTGTACACTCAAGACACTGCCCCCGCTGCCACCCTTAGATCTCCATATATGGAACTGACCTGTTCTGACATTCCATATGTTGATCTGACCTCATCAAACACTGTACACTCAAGACACACTCCATATATGGCCAGTACAGAATTCATTCCATATGTTGATCTGACCCCCCATGCCAAAGCGCCAGCGCTCGCCCGGCAGTCTGCTGTCACCCAGGCGGATGCGTGCACGCGACCTTCTCGCCCTCAGGCGTCTTACTGGTTGAATAAGAACGTAATATGGACATAAATGTATGATTATGAACTATTTCTTTTTTAGACGCATGTTGAATGCTTTAGTTGCTATGAGCTTGTAGACGTGTTTCAGTGCACGGCAACAGTGTGTATTTAATCCAAATAAAATATGCGTGCATGGAATAGAAGCATTTTCAATTCAATTAGTTATGTTGTAAATGTGTGCTGGGGCTGTTATAAATTCCTCTCCTTTTGAAACCAAGCATGCACACAGCATTGGATTACAAAACTTTTGGAGAGTTGGAAATTGTCACGTTCCTTTTCCATGCCGTTTCCTTTTCTAAACCCCTCCAAGCCTGGTTGCACAGGAACCCTGCAGGCATTTTAAATTCCACATGGGAGGGGTGTAAGATATCATTGCTGTCTGGCAGAAAACACGTATCTCCATATATTTTAATTTTTATATTTTTGCAAATGAAGCCATTTAGACCCGACGCCTATGCTGCTACTTTTTGAACACGATAAGGATAATTATGTATTTGGCCACGGACCTCCATCTCAAAATATTTTGTTCCAGGAACCCCCAGTAGCAAAGATTTGAGTTAAAAACTGCAGTTTGCTTTAAAAACAGATAATATATTCAACAATTTGCACAAATGTTCAAGATTTTTCAAAAATAGCAGATCTACAAACTCATCAGCTTGTATATCTGCTATTTTTGAATAGAAAATGGTTAAAGTGGTTAAAATCGAAAATGGCACAGATGCTTTTGGTTTGGCCTTACCATCAGTACCAAGAAGACAGAGGTGATGCACCACCAACCTGCTCCTGGTGCCCTGTACACTGAGCCCCTCATCAGTGTAAATGGTGAACATCTTAAGGCTGCCGAAAAGTTTGTCTACCTAGGTAGCACCCTGTCACGTGCGGCCACCATTGATGAGGAGGTCCTGCACAGGATAGCCCATGGAAGCGCTGCCTTCGGTAGACTCTGCACCTTTGTGTGGGAGCGTAGAGGGATCGGCCTACAGACTAAATTGAAAGTCTACCGTGCTGTTGTCCTCCCGTCCCTGCTGTACGCCTGCGAGACATGGACTGTGTATAGCCGGCATGCGAAGCAGCTCAATGCTTTTCACATGAGATGCCTCAGGAGGCTATGCTCAACATCAAGTGGCAGGACAAGGTCCCAGACACCGAGGTCCTCCACAGGGCTGAAATGGAGAGCATCTATGCCATGCTCAAGCGCTCCCAGCTGAGATGGGCTGGCCATGTCTGCCGCATGCCAGATGAACGTCTACCAAAAAGGCTACTGTACGGCGAACTATACAACATGGCAAGCAATGCACGCGGCGGCCAGCGGAAACGCTATAAGGACACCCTAAAGGCCAGCCTCAAGAGCTGCGGTCTGGATCCTGAGACCTGGGAGGCCGTTGCCCAACACCGCTCCAACTGGCGCTCTGCATTCAGACATGGAGTAGAGGACTCTGAAAATCACATCCAGGAAGCCAAACTGAAGCGTCAGCTCCGAAAGACCAGAGCCAGTTCCTCCCTCTCACCTAGCCAGCCTCCATGCTCACTGCAATAGGACATTCCGTGCACGGACCGGCCTCATCCACCATCTGTGCACCCACAAGACGTGAAGTCAAATGGTCATCTTCGCTTGCGAAGGACGAACATGATGGCCTATTTCATCATAATACAACTACAGTGTCCCACAAGAGCACAGCAAAAATAGCCAATAGCTCAGAGCTTGTAGTTACTGGTTACTGTCGAAAGTTGCTACCTAGCTGCTTGCTAGCCTTTAAAAAGATATCTGTGCATTGGTTTTATAAATACTGAACCTGTGAAAGGTCACAAGAGCTTGTGACTATAAATAATATAACTACAGCAGAGCCATTGGAACACCGGTGGCTTCTTATTCTTATTACCAGTTTTTATTTATTCAACAGTTTTTGGACATACAAGGTTTCTACACGCAACGCTATATGAGCTATGTGTCTGGGTGAGAGGGCGCGAGCCGGGCTGCAGGGAGCTGAGGGCAACCATACTGAGCTAATAAGCCATAGTACGGCCCAGGCGGTGGCGTAACCGTCTGGGCACCCGACTGGTAATCCAGTCGCAGTGTGCCGCGGGTTCGACTCCCGAGCCCGACACGGCCTTTACTGCATGTCTTCCCCCATCTCTCTCCCGTTTCCTGTCAGCCTACTGTCTGTCCCTTCAAAAACCAATAAAAGGCGTAAGCCGCAAAAAAAATATCTTAAAAAAAAAAAATAAGCCATAGTACAGTGATTTAAGAGAAGAACTTCTGTGCGTCCCATAGGCTAATTATCAAGGTCTCAGTGTGTCTAACCCTTTCATTTCTTTCTCTCTCTCTCACACTATCTCGCTGCTATCTGACACTTTTTTCCCTCACACTCTTTCTATCCTCGCTCTGCCTCTTTTACCTTCATATTGTACATTGCTCCCTCTCCTTCTACCCCCCCCCCCCCCTCTCTCTCTCTCTCTCTCTCTCTCTCCCTTTCAACTTGTTTTTCTGCTTTCTTCCTCTCTCAGGAGCCCCCCCCCCACCCACACACACACAGACATTAGTGTTACTCTCTCCCTCGTTAATGTCCCCCCAGCTCTCCTGAACCCCTCGCTCTCTCTCTCCCCCTCACTTCACAGCTCTCTTCCATATCAAGCTGCACCCAGAATCCCTTCCTACCCCCTCCTCCCTCACTTTCTCTGGCTCATTCCCTGTGGTCCCCATTAAAAAGGAGAGGAACAGAGGAAGCGTTCCCTTCTAAGAAGCAGCGGGTGGACGTGCACATAAGAAGCACGCGCCAACACATTCACACATGGTCATGCAACAGCACCAGCACACACTCGTATGATTAAAAGTTATGCATATGAATCATTAAATAGCCCTAACGCCAACACACACACACACACACACACACACACACACACACACACACACACACACACACACACACACACACACACACACACACACACACACACACACACACACACACCCCTATAGCAACAAGCTTTACACAAACACAAACATATAATCTCATCTGCATGCATATGTATGAAAATATATAGTATAGAGAGAGCATAACGTTGATAATCTCTACTTTATCACCAGCAGTTCAAAGCAGCATGCTATGACAGAGAATTAGTGGGTAATTATATTCCTCTGAGAAACACGCTGTGTGTGTGTGTGTGTGTGTGTGTGTGTGTGTGTGTGTGTGTGTGTGTGTGTGTGTGTGTGTGTGTGTGTGTGTGTGTGTGTGTGTGTGGGGGGGGGGGGGGGGGGGGGTCTTCATTACAGTATACGCGTTCTTAACGAGGACTGAGCCAGCATTAAAGGAAAGAAATTAAACAGTGAATGGTAACTCTGTCTCTCTCTCTGTATCTTTTTATTTCTCATTGGAGTCTACTGACTCGTTTGGTTATTGCAAGGGAAGGGAAGGGAAGGGAAGGGAAGGGGAGGGAAGGGAAGGGAAGGGAAGGGAAGGGAATTAACGTATACAATGCAGAAAATAGAGGACTGGGAGTAAGAGAGAAGTGAGGGAGGGAGGGCAGAGATGACAGCAGGATGTACTGTACACGTCTTAGTTGCCGTAGGAACAGTGGTGGCATGCTTCTGAGTCTTCAGAGGAACATGGACCAGGACCAGGAGAGATGGTGATGAAAGAGACATGAGAGACATAAAGAGGGAGATGTTTTGGTGCCACAGGGGAGGTGGAGGAGGGGGAGAGAGAGAGAGACGGAGGGTGTAAACAGACGAGGAGGACGACGAGAGAGTGGAGGTCTTTCGGGAGTGGTGTAATCTGGAAGCAAGAGAACGGCCCATCAGGCCTTACATTGTGATGAAATCTGACAGAAAGCAATAGAACAAGTAGTACAAGTAGTAGTAGTAGTACAAGAAGATATAAGGCAAGGCCCAGAGAAATCTCTGGTGAAACTTTAACAACAGGTCTTTGTGATCTCTCTCTCTCTCTCTCTCTCTCTCTCTCTACCAGGGGTGTGTCAAAGTCCTAAACAAGGAAAAACAAAAAAATAGAATAGACACACCCTGGAGGAAACATCTCAAGGTACACTCTGATGTAAAACCTGCCTGGAGCACATTATACAAACCACCATTAACAAAAAAGACGAGTGATCTGCAATGGCGTGCGTTGCACGGAATTATAGCAGTGAATGCCTTTGTGTCCGTTCTAAACCCTGAGATTACAGATAACTGTATGTTTTGCACACAAAGAGAAACCATTTTTCACAGTTTTACATTATGTGCAAGACTGGAATCCATGTTTAAGTCACTTAGTACTTTGTTGACGGCCTTTGGAGAGGTTTTTACGAAACAAATGTATATATTTGGTTATATGGAAAGAAAACTAGAAGAAAGGCAGATTACTAAATTACCTATTTGGACAGGCAAAATTGGCGACCTATTTAAGTAGGAAAGAAAAAATGGTCGGAGGACAGAGGTGTGATTGTCTAGCAGTTTTTAAAAATGTAGTCAAAGCAAGAGTTTTGTTTGAATACAAATATTATGAAAAAATTGATGAATTGGAGGTTTTTAATGGTGTTTGGGACTATGAAGGTGTGCTTTTTTCTGTAAATGATGAGGGAGTCATTTTGCAAATGGGGGGGGGTTCCAGACCCACAGGAACGTGCCCAGGGGGCCGGGCCGGTTCCGACGTGCCACCCCACGTCCGAAATGGTTGAGAAATGACAGAGTTACCGTGCGGCAGTCCCTCTGTACCCTCTACTGTACTGTACTGTACTGTCACTGTACTGTACTGGCACACACAATGTTGTTTTCGTGCTCATACCCAGCCAGCTACCCAGCCACTGGTTGCCAGTGGTTGCACCACTCAAAAAATGGGGTAAGGTCCTATTGTAGTTTGTAACTGTTTTTTAAAGAATGTAAACAATTTCAAGAATAAAGAAGTTGTTAAAAGTCAAAAGTCTCTCTCTCTCTCTCTCTCTCTCTCTCTCTCTCTCTCTGCAGTAACACAACGTGTTGAACATCCTGTGACAGCCTGCCAGCCAATGAGACTGGCAGTTAAAACGCACGCACGCACGCACGCACGCACGCACGCACGCACGCACGCACGCACGCACACACGCACGCCACACACACACACACACACACACACACACACACACACACACACACACACACACACACACACACACACACACACACACACACACAGGGATAATCCTGTGTTTTGTTATGTTGCAGCTGATAAGCTGTGCTTGGCTGGTCCAGGGACTCACAGACGAGTCCCTATCGGATTTCCATGACTCTTCCAAGCCAATTTAGTATTTTCTCCCCCCTCCTCTCTCTCTCTCTCTCTCTCTCTCTCTCTCTCTCTCTCTCTCTCTCTCTCTCTCCATCTTTATCCTTTCCATCTCTCTCTTTCTCTCACCTTATCCTCTCCCCTTTTGTGGGACTGCATCTGTCTTTTCTCTGCGCAGTCAAATCCAGAGTTTGGTAGATTTTTCTTCTGACTTTTACTGTTGTTGACTTATTTATTGTCCTTGTTGTTGGGAAGACACTGCACCGATACCTACAACTCGGCTGGGCTTCAAATCAGAACAAATCATTCCATACAATATAGCCCGTTGGGATGGTAAATGGTGCATTTATATAGCGCCTTTATCCGAGGCGCTTTACATAGATTGTGCATTACATTCACACACACATTCACACACGATGGTGGAAACCATGCAAGGTACCAACCAGCACATCAGGAGCAATTAGGCGTTCAGAGTCTTGCTCAAGGACACTATCTCTGGGGGAGCCCGGGATCGCACTGGCAACCTTGCGGTTGCCATCCGGCCATGTGCGTCTTAGCCCATAGATTGGGCTAAGACGCTCAAAATCAGAACAAATTATGCCCAACTGGCCCAAATGTTATGGGATGTTCTGTGCTGATTTGAGTGATAACGTGAAGATCGGCTGAAAACTGTTACTTTTCCAAAATTGGAAAAAAGGTATTTACTTTTCATTGGTTCAATATTTCTAAAATCCACAGACACAGTGACACACTTAACCATTTCACCTTAAAGGATCTTTGAAAAATGTATTTGTAACAAATGGCAAAAACAGTCACATCACAACGTGTTGTGAGCATGTAGTAGATCGGCTATATTTGCTACTTTTTTTGTAAAAAGTTGGAATACAGAGATGTGAGGTTCCTTCCTGCCCAACAGTGAACCTGTGTGTGAATGTATGTCCCCCTCTTTGTCTTAGTTTACACTCTGTCATGTGCTGCAAGTCTTTTGTTATTCTACATGGCTTTCTTTTTTTTTAAATGTTTTTTTTCCGACCATGCATGCTTGCACCTGTGTGTACATGTGAAAAGGGCAGGGATGCTATTCATACAGTATCATGTCAGTTCACTTTGACAGTACCCAGGGAGATCAACCGTATAGTTATGGAGCAATTATTCTTGCAATGCAATGTTTCACCCTGCACCTCTCGTGTCTCTTTGTGCCGCTCCCTCTCTCTCCAACTCTGTTTTGGACTCACCAGCCCGCTGCGCCTGGAAGCCATGTGAGCAGCAGCCACACGCCACGCTTCAGAAAGAACGAGCTGTTCATCAAAACGAACACATCGTCGCTGTGTCGGGCAGAAACCTCCTATCTCCAAATTATACCTTTTTGTGTTTTTTGTTTGCCGTAAATTAATGCCCTTCTTGAACACACTATACAGTAACAGAAGCTTGAAAAGCGACGCTTTTTGAGCTCGTAGATCTGATGCCTTTGCTACATTTGAATTGGAATCCTGAAAGGTACTGCAACAGCTTTGGACATATGTGGTTTCCACCGCGGACAAGAGACGATATTCCACACGGTAGCTACTTTCTCTTCTCCGTGCGCTAGGAATGCATACAAACTGCTCGATGGAGCTCAACAGATGAGCTGAAGAGGGGGCAGTTATAGAGAAACAAGATGGCCCCACCAGATGTTAAACTCTGGGGCTAATGTGAGCGATGAAGTGCAAAGAGGCATTACGGCAGAAGCAGACTCGTTCAGGAAGATATACGTTCTTTGTGTGGCATTTCAAAGCACTTTGTTGGCATTAATATAACTACACCCACATATACATGAAAAGCCCTGCCACACCAAACACCATCACTACCTACTGTAAATGTCTTTCTATCACTCTGACAATTTTGTATGAAAAACAAATGCCTGCACGGTGCACGCACGCACGCACGCACGCACGCACGCACGCACGCACGCACGCACGCACACACAAAAGCCTCTAGCTATTTTTAATGATGCTGATGAGGTGATTTGCCATTTTATAGATGCAACATATTGTCCTAAAGGCCTACATGCACACGTACTGTACCACCCACGCCACACACACACACACACACACACACACACACACACACACACACACACACACACACACACACACACACACACACACACACACACACACACACACACACACACACACACACACACACACACACACACACACCAACAGATGTTAAAAGATGGATGCAAGTAACCCTGCAGGAGGAAGAGGAGGAGAGTGCAGTCAGAGGAAGAATGAAGAACTCATAGCCAACAATGTGGACAGATGAGGAGAGAGCATTGAGAGAGAACGGGAGAGATAACTGATAACTGGATGAACGCTCTGTAAATCCCTATCATACAGTATATATCAATATTATAACATATGGTTGTGTCTCTTCATTAATGGCTGTATATATGCATATCTGTCTGTCTGTTGATCTGTCTGAACACTATAATTGAACACATTGTTCTCCTTGGGTTGAGCATGCAATAATCTGAGTTTGCACACGAGCATCCATTGACCATTAGCTTATGAAGACAGTGATATAGGCAATTTGTCACTTTCGAATGACCGTGGTGTTATTAGCACAAATAGCTTAGTTAACTTGAAACAAGGTAAACATGAACTTCCCATGGCTCTGGGTGTTAACAATTTGCAATCGGGTCATAGCCTAAATGAATCCCTAATACGTTTCCTCCTCATTGTCTTCACCATGACCACACTCCAGTTACAGAAACACTGTCACATATTCTTCATGGCTGCTATGTATATAAGGGAATGTACATTGCTCGGCACGGCAGAATTGTTGACCTATTAGCTAAGGACATAAGTTAATATGTTTCATCATGTGCCAAAATGTATAAGCACACATGTGTTTCAACTGCCATGTTCATGCACAATAATGAAAATGATGCCTTTTCAGATGTCACCAGATGTTGTTCTTGATGAGGACCTTATAGAAGTGGCCATTTTGTAAGTGGCATGTACATTTGAACACAGTCTGGAAGAGGCATTCCTTACCAAGGTGCTTACCGACTTGCTTACCGACGTCTTTGCTATTATACAGCTTGGCAACAAATGTAAACGACTTGTGTTCATATTTGGAAGCCTCGGTAACGTCCATAAATCAGTTGTGAGGAGTGTGCAGAGTGCAGGAATACTCAAGCCGAGAGCTAAGGCATGGCAAAATTCTGTGGTTGCAATTACTTTTCATTTGTGTCATGTGGTTTGTCTGACATTTACAACCTCTTGGCAACAGTAAAAGAAAGACAGAGCAAGAAAGAGAGACATACGAGGAGAGACTATTTTTTTTTCCTGAAATGAGTGAGGGAGTGATTATGAAGAAAGTGAGAGGGACATCTGGGGGGGGGTAATTATGCTAATGTTAATTAAGAGAATGGATCACAAGCTAGTGAGAGAGAGAGAGAGAGACAGACAGACAGACAGACAGACAGACAGACAGACAGACAGACAGACAGACAGACAGACAGACAGACAGACAGACAGACAGACAGACAGACAGACAGACAGACAACATGGCTTCGGTGAAGTTTTTTTATTTAGGAGATACTATTTAATAAATACCCTTTGTTTTGCGCTTTTAAATTATTTTTTTCACAGAATCAAAGGTTTTATGTTAATTATTCACCAGGACCCTGGCTGGCTTGATTGTATGCTTAAAATAATTCATATAAATATTTTTGGAAATCTCTATGGGAAAATAAAATGCATTGGCTTTCCCCCCCCCCTTTTTAAATTTTGAACCATACAATGTCTTCCACTTCTATATGCCATTTAGGTGTGAGAACTGGAGGAGAGGAGTGGGAGAAAGACATAGGTCCTCATTCACAAAGGAGAAATACGCCAGAGTGTAACGGAAGCTTAACGGAAGCGTATACAGATGCGGGAAATTCCGTCCGATCACGCTACGTTGTTTTGCCGTGCAATTCAAAGAGCGGCGTGTACCACAGGTACGCAGGTGTATGTCATAAAGAATGCGAGCGGGTGCCAAATGATCGGAAAATCACCCGACAACTTCATTTGCATTGATCCACGCCCCATTTCACACCATAAAAGGCGTCAAGCATGACTCAGCAGACAGCAGTAAAAAAAACAAAAAAGAACTATAGGCCTTACAGCTCAAACGAAATAGAGGTCCTCCTGACGGAATGCAACAAAATAATGATATTTTCCAGTATAGTGGCTTCACAAATTAAAATAAAAATGATTGCTGGAAAGAAATTAGGCTATATTAGGAAATTAAAAGAAAATTATCTGACCATGTCAAGCGCCGGAGCGACGACCACCACCTGCAGTCTCTTTTTTTACATCCATATACCATTACATTTGTGCGTGATTCTTTATATTGTCTATAGCCTACCATTAAACTATATAAATCATTTTCCCAAGCTTACAAAACGGTGAACGCTGCTCCGCACCGCTGCAACAATGTCAAGCTGACTTACGGTATAAAATGCAGCTTGGCCATATTTATTTAAGTTCGGGACCAAGGCAGCAAGCTAGCGTATACTTGGCAATTATATTATAAAGCCTTTTCTTTTCTATTGAACAATTGCTCACTCACACCTTTGCAGAGGTAAAACATATATCCGATATTTTTATCAGAGCTGCATTGATTCATGCGGGGAATAGATTAATATCATCTCACTGTCATCTGTCTGAATGCCATGTGGAGAATGGATTTGTTCTGATCATGGACACGTAGGCATAGGCCTATAGCTATTTAAAATTTCAACCATATACGGCGGGTAGCCTCCTCTTTGTCAGATCTAAGTGCAGGTTCATTTATGATGATGTCGTCACGTCATATTAAAATGATTCGCGAATTTCGCGGGACATTTGGCACCAAACTTGATTGATCTCATCAATGTAGTAGCCTACAGCCTAGCTATAAGTTCCCCATATTATAATTAATTAAGGTGCACTGGCTTAAAACTATGACTGGCCGAATTGCACGCGCTGATGCAATAATGTGGACTTCTATTTTTTTATAGGGCTAATTAGCCCTCGTGACTGCTGTCTGTCTGTCAGACCGGCATGTCTGTGAACCATAGAAATAATCTGTTCTGTCCGGGCCGGGCTCACCGCACCGTTATATTCATTTTCCAATGAATTCGTACAGTGCAGAATGCAGATAAGTGTATGTTGTTCTTATTATAATTGTGAGTTTGTTTTTTAACATGCAGCGCGAGTCCGCGAGAGCCGATCTACAAGCTCACAACGCGTTGCACTGCGAGTAGAAAGCTGTCAAGTGCAGCGCAATCGCGCATGCTAGAAATATCCTAATAAATAAATAAAAAGGTGTCGGGTTTGCAGGGGCAGTTTCTGTATGGGACTCTAGGCTAACCTGCCTCTAGAATGCATGCATTTAGGCATCCAAGTGATACTTGGCTTTTATATAAGCTATAATTTTTGTATGTGCTGACCAATGTTTTGGACACATTCCTACATATTTTATCTGAGATTTGGGGACTTTTAATTGATTCAGAATGAAGACTAAAGCCTTCTGATTAAATCTACGCAAGCAGTACACGACCCTCTGAGCTGGCGCAGCTTTTAGCGGAGATTCCGACCATCCGACGTCACCGTCAAGTTCACGTTCAAGTTCATGAATTCCCACGTAATGTGGGAATCCACGTAAATGCCTGTCCGCTCACGCTCCGCTCACGTTACGTAACGGTATGAGCGTAAACGCCGTTGTGAATGAGGACCATAGAGACAGAAAGAGGTGAGGGAGGGTAAAGCCGGCCCACGCATCCAACTCCAGCTTTAGGTGATTGATAAGGTGACCACCGCGGATACTGCAACATGACGTCACTGAGCTGTGGTGATAAGCAACTCACCACTCACCCCAGCACTTCTCACTGTTTTTACTAACCACCGTCACTGCGTTCACCCTGGCTTGCTCCGGAGGGAGGCAGGAGCTTCACAAAGCATCCTTTAGGTGACTATGACCTATAGTATCAAAAACAATTTGAGTATATTGTGTATGCTTTATCGCATTAGCAACGAGGTATCAGGTTCGGAGACAGAGAGAGGAAGGAATGAAAACATTTAATAGAAGGACCAAGGATGAATCGTGAGGTGGGAGGTGGGAACCGGAGGATTTATTTAGGCTACAGGAACAAAAGCCGGTAAATTATTTTCCAAGAGACCAATCATTCTGTCATTCTGACATAAAAGCCTAAACTCAGACTATCTAAAAGAAAGGGAATTCCACCGCGCCTCAGCAATGGCATGATGACAGGAACGAAACATCAGTCATTCTCAGGACCTTTAAACAATTCATGACATGCTGGTTTTACAAAACATTAATAGTCTCGGACAGGAACAAACTGCAGGTTGAAAAGACCCTCAGCTCTGAACTCGGTAGAATCTGCACCTGGCTCGCTGATAACAAACTATCTTTACACCTGGGAAAAACTGATTCCATTCTCTTTGGATCAAATAGTAATCTCTGCCATTGGTTACATCTACGTATGGCTGAATCCCATTCGGGCTCTTCTATACAGACCCATAGCCCATCCACCTTTTCTTGAGCCATGCGCCCTAGCCCTCCACCCACATTTGTTATATTTCAGTTTGTGTGAAATGTCTGAAGTGTGTGAAAATCACACTGTTGTTGTTTTGTGCATCCATTTAAGACTGTGAAACGAGTCGCATCAGTCGATTTTTTTTAACTTAAGCTGTATGAAATACTTGCCATTAATACAGTGGTTGCAACTGTATTAATTGATTGCCCGAGTCCCGTGGTGGGAGTTTTGCTCTGGTTTTGGTGAAAAATCAAGTAGTTCCGGTCATTTTGTGGGGGGCACAGGGGGCCACGCATTAAAGTAAATTAATCCACAGAACTAACGTCATTTGTTGACATATTTCTAAAATATTAGTGCAACTTTCGTTCATTTTTACCCCTCTATCACACGGAACTATGCTTTTTGTGTCCATATCACTACACCCAAAAAATAGTTCTATGTGATAGAGGGGTCAAAGTTGAACAAAAGTTGTGCTAATATTTTAGAAATAGGTCAACAATACAAATGACGTTAGTTTTGTGAATTAATTTACTTTTACTGCGTGGCCCCAGTGCCCCCCACAAAATGACCGGAACTACTTAATATTTACCAAAACCAGAGCAGAACTCCCACCATGGGACTCGGGCAATCAATGAATACAGTTGCAACCACTATATTAATGGCAAGTATTTCATACAGCTTAAGTTAAAAAAAATCTGAACTATCCCTTTAACTAACACCATTAACATTTTAACGACATATGGTACCTACTAGTCTATGTTACTTTGCAACGGCCTGCACACCATTGTCTTTCTCACAAATATCTGGAATATCCGTCTGTCTAGTGTCTATATACTGTAGATTTAGCCTATATTTATTTATTTTTCTTCACTCTACTATGTAACTTTTAATTAGTTGACCTGTTTCAATCCTGTTTTCCTCTCTTTCAATCTCAATTCTTCTTTCCTGAAAACTACACACGGTGCAGCCTCTTGTTTGAAAAATAATTTCACACACTTGTAAACCTGTAAACCTGTGATGCGACTATGAAGCTGATTCTGGCTGGGGATTATACCGTTAGCAGTTTTGCTGCATAACCCGCTTTCCACGCTATTTAATCCATGTTTTTCCCCTGTTTAATTCGCCGTTTTTTAATAATTAAAAAGAAATCGCTTCAAGGGCTTCTGGGAAAATGAGTTCAATGCAGGTGAACGGTAGTTTCAACTGGACTCCAGCAGCTCTCACTGCCTGTTGTTGTTGTTCCGGATATTTGTGGAATATTTTTCGGTTCGACAACAAGCCATGGAACTATTTTCAGAGGGATTTTCATGGATCAAAGGCGCAAATACTTCGGTGTAGCCTATGCTCCAAAGGTAATTAAACAATCTCG
The DNA here is from genome assembly GCF_951216825.1 of Electrona antarctica. Taxonomy (NCBI): domain Eukaryota; kingdom Metazoa; phylum Chordata; class Actinopteri; order Myctophiformes; family Myctophidae; genus Electrona; species Electrona antarctica. Next base: position 36,482,941 of record NC_136809.1, on the reverse strand, counting down.
GCAGCCTCGGTATATGTCACCTTTTAATCTAAATCCGTCAATGTGTTAACGTTCACATCGATTGAAGTGCTATAAACTTGGAGGTGAATCTTGAGTTGAATGCAAGTGGAACGTTCTCTGATCCCAAAGTGAGTGTTTCAAATAGAACAAAAACTTTTAGTTGCTATAAAGAAGCTATTAGTTTTTATTCATTTTGGTGCATTCCCGTGCACAATGTTTATTTTGGTTGTTTCAATCCACCTCTGGAAATGGCTAGAAAAAAAAAACACCACAGATGAGTGACTTCAAAGAATTGATTTCCCAGAACATGTGTAAAGCACAAAGTTACGGCAAAAGTGTACCTAATACCTATACGGGAAGCAGAGAGATCTGCAGTTCAAACTATGACCGGGGCAGGAGCACGCATCCTTATTCCAAACAAGAAATTCACAGCCCAGCTTGCTCCCAAGTGGCATGGGCCTTACCGGAACCTTAAGCAGATGGGACCCATGAATTATCAGGTGGTGAAAGAGGCCACTGGAGAAGTTGTTCAGGTCTCCCACCTAAAGGCCTAGATATTACCCCACAGATATGGAACAAACGGAGATTCACAACCTTTGGATCTAAGGCACAGAGGGCTGGATATAGACGGGTCTCATGGTCGCAGCTTACGTATTTCCTGTAGGTGGAGCCAACATAGCTGCGGGGTAAACCCGCACCTCTTCTACTACAGTTAACTGTAGAGTGACTGATGTTAGTCTGCCTCAAACGTTACTCTTTTACCTGCTTTTTACTACCTTTCACTGCTTCGTCTCAACCATTACTCTATGGCTCTGCTCTCAGCCACCACGGTGGATATTTTGACATTCCGTTTTTTTTTTTTTTTTTAATGTTGCCACTACTGTTGGAGCAGCCATAAACTACACAGGTTCATCCCGATGTTCTGGGCATCTTTGTAATGTTAGTGTTAGTAAAAAGCAGGTAAAAGAGTAACGTTTGAGGCAGACTAACATCAGTCACTCTACAGTTAACTGTAGTAGAAGAGGTGCAGGTTTACCCCGCAGCTATGTCGGCTCCGCCTACAGGAAATACATAAGCTGCGACCATGAGACCCGTTTCTGAATTCGTCTATATCTTCAATGAGTGGGGATGATGACTTCCTCTGGTTCTCAGGCAGCCAGCCTCCCATGGCCCCATGATCTTTCAATGGGTGGAGGTGTGTGATGGCCTAAACTAGAGCCATCAATGATTAACATGTTTGGCCCATCAAACTCATCATTCAATTTAAGCTACTGCACCACAATTATTGGACAAAATCAAGACATACGGTACAGAAAAGTAAATGCAACATGTGCTGCTACTGCTACTGCTATTTTGAATGTGCACCAGACTTTCATCATTGTGGTCAAATATTAAAAGCTTAATAAATGTATGAATCACACAGAGCCATACCCACTGACTGCACTTGTTTTGCACGATTAGCCAAAAAGCGAGCATTTCCAAAACACAGAGTGATTTCCAATTATTTTGACCACCTTTTCTCCCCAATTGTAGTCGTTATGCCAATTAATTCCTCCCCACACACATTTATGTGTGTTTGTCACAGCTGTTGTACCCTACTGGCTCCTACGACATTGAGGAGAAATACTCATTTGAATACAATAACTAGAACATCTGCAGTGGCTGGAGATGATCTCCCTACTCTTCCACTGAAAAATGTAGAAGGACACCGACATGATGACAAGTAGCCCTGCCTGAAGCTCTCAAGCCCAATATCTCCTCTGGCAGGAGAGTATATAAAACTTACGGACTGCTTTATTCAATGCATTTGATTAAAGTTCCAAAATGTAATTTTCTCATTATCTTTGTATATAAATTAATGCTGTGGTTTATGTGACAAATTATCACATTATGATCCATTTGTCATTGCAATGTTACCATACCGATGGGATGCGTATATAAGCTTGAGCCAAAGGCTCAGCTAAGCTCAAGCATAATGCTGGAGCCTCGGTATACTACTGAGGGTAATGATGAATGCATACAGTACTATATTGTTTTTATGGTGACACCCTTAAAAGAAACACCTACTGTACAGTAAATTAAATATAGTAAAAGGCAGAAGCAAATCTTAAAGGCTAAAGGAGGTCAGTGAAAGGGAAAATAACACACATGTAACAGCAGGGAGAATTGAATGGAGAAAGTCAAAGTGTCTCTTGTGATAATTCTGGGAGAAAGACACAAAATACCATCACACATCAAGAGTAAGGAAGTAACACGCCATTCCCCCCCTGGGCCCCTCAACCTGGCCCTGAGTGATGTCTCTCTACCTCTGCATGACCCTGTGAAATCTATGGAAGAAATCACACACACCTGACAGGCCTGGTAGTGTTGGTGGTGTCTGGTGTGGTGGTTGCGGTGTGGTGGTTGCGGTGTGGTGGTGGTGGTGGTGTGGTGGTGGTGGTGTCTGGTGTGGTGGTGGTGGGGGGACAGACAGGCATGCAGAGACAGAGAGCCGAGGGCGAGGCAAAAGAGCGAGGGTATAGAGAAAAAAGAAAATGTAAACAAAATGTGGTGGATAAAAAGAAAAGAAAAATCAGGGGAAAGAAAAGATTAAGGAGGTGGGAAAGAAAGACAAGAAAAGGCCATCCGAGTGACGAGAGGTGAAGTGATGAACGAAAACAGTCCATGTTGGGAGACAGAGGGAAAGAGTCTTGGGATAGAAAACAGTCCATGTTGGGAGACAGAGGGAAAGAGTCTTGGGATAGAAACAGTCCATGTTGGGAGACAGGGGGAAAGAGTCTTGGGATAGAAACAGTCCATGTTGGGAGACAGAGGGAAAGAGTCTTGGGATAGAAACAGTCCATGTTGGGAGACAGAGGGAAAGAGTCTTGGGATAGAAAACAGTCCATGTTGGGAGACAGAGGGAAAGAGTCTTGGGATAGAAACAGTCCATGTTGGGAGACAGGGGGAAAGAATCTTGGGATAGAAACAGTCCATGTTGAGAGACAGAGGAAAAGAGTCTTGGGATAGAAAACAGTCCATGTTGGGAGACAGAGGGAAAGAGTCTTGGGATATAAAACAGTCCATGTTGGGAGACAGAGGGAAAGAGTCTTGGGATAGAAAACAGTCCATGTAATATCTCCTCTGGGTTGATTTTGTTTTATTTATATTGTTATTTTTTATTTATTTATCCGAGTTGTTGTCAAGTGGTGTTGTGTACAATACAGAGTAATGAGAGCTGTGTAGTTTACCTTTCTGGGGTTGGGGTGGGGGGTGGGTGGGGGGGTTTGTTTTTTGCTGTTTTTTGTCTTTTTCTTTTGAGTTTGTCTTGTCTTGTTAAAAAAAAAAAAAGGAAATCATGATTCTGTAATTCATTGTTTTGAATAATGATGATGTCTGCATTATCAATAAATAAACCTTTAAAAAAAAAAAGAAAACAGTCCATGTTGGGAGACAGAGGGAAAGAGTCTTGGGATAGAAACAGTCCATGTTGGGAGACAGGGGGAAAGAGTCTTGGGATAGAAACAGTCCATGTTGGGAGACAGAGGGAAAGAGTCTTGGGATAGAAACAGTCCATGTTGGGAGACAGAGGGAAAGAGTCTTGGGATAGAAAACAGTCCATGTTGGGAGACAGAGGGAAAGAGTCTTGGGATAGAAACAGTCCATGTTGGGAGACAGGGGGAAAGAATCTTGGGATAGAAACAGTCCATGTTGAGAGACAGAGGAAAAGAGTCTTGGGATAGAAAACAGTCCATGTTGGGAGACAGAGGGAAAGAGTCTTGGGATATAAAACAGTCCATGTTGGGAGACAGAGGGAAAGAGTCTTGGGATAGAAAACAGTCCATGTTGGGAGACAGAGGGAAAGAGTCTTGGGATAGAAAACAGTCCATGTTAGGAGACAGGGGGAAAGAGTATTGGGATAGAAAACAGTCCATGTTGGGAGACAGGGGGAAAGGGTCTTGGGATAGAAAACAGTCCATGTTGGGAGACAGGGGGAAAGAGTCTTGGGATAGAAACAGTCCATGTTGGGAGACAGGGGGAAAGAGTCTTGGGATAGAAACAGTCCATGTTGGGAGACAGAGGGAAAGAGTCTTGGGATAGAAAACAGTCCATGTTGGGAGACAGAGGGAAAGAGTCTTGGGATAGAAACAGTCCATGTTGGGAGACAGGGGGAAAGAATCTTGGGATAGAAACAGTCCATGTTGGGAGACAGAGGAAAAGAGTCTTGGGATAGAAAACAGTCCATGTTAGGAGACAGAGGGAAAGAGTCTTGGGATATAAAACAGTCCATGTTGGGAGACAGAGGGAAAGAGTCTTGGGATATAAAACAGTCCATGTTGGGAGACAGAGGGAAAGAGTCTTGGGATAGAAAACAGTCCATGTTGGGAGACAGAGGGAAAGAGTCTTGGGATAGAAACAGTCCATGTTGGGAGACAGAGGGAAAGAGTCTTGGGATAGAAACAGTCCATGTTGGGAGACAGGGGGAAAGAATCTTGGGATAGAAACAGTCCATGTTGGGAGACAGAGGAAAAGAGTCTTGGGATAGAAAACAGTCCATGTTAGGAGACAGAGGGAAAGAGTCTTGGGATATAAAACAGTCCATGTTGGGAGACAGAGGGAAAGAGTCTTGGGATATAAAACAGTCCATGTTGGGAGACAGAGGGAAAGAGTCTTGGGATATAAAACAGTCCATGTTGGGAGACAGGGGGAAAGAGTCTTGGGATAGAAACAGTCCATGTTGGGAGACAGAGGGAAAGAGTCTTGGGATAGAAAACAGTCCATGTTGGGAGACAGAGGGAAAGAGTCTTGGGATAGAAAACAGTCCATGTTGGGAGACAGGGGGAAAGAGTCTTGGGATAGAAAACAGTCCATGTTGGGAGACAGGGGGAAAGAGTCTTGGGATAGAAAACAGTCCATGTTGGGAGACAGGGGGAAAGAGTCTTGGGATAGAAAACAGTCCATGTTGGGAGACAGGGGGAAAGAGTCTTGGGATAGAAACAGTCCATGTTGGGAGACAGGGGGAAAGAGTCTTGGGATAGAAAGCCACCAAAAAGAAAGGAAACAAGAGGTGAACATAATAAGGACTAAAATAATAAAGAGGGGGGGGGGGGGGGGGGTGGATGCTGTGACTGCAGCAGGGCTTCAGAGTTCTGTGAGACATTTCCGTTGAGAAGCACATATCCACCTGAGCAGGTTCCTGGCTCATGTCATTATTATAAGATCAACGATGGCATTCTGACAAAACGACACGCATACACCAGGGATACAGCTCCTCAGATCACATTACAAACAACAAGCAAGGTAAGGACAGTAGTGAAGAAAGCCGGAGAAGGAAAACATAAATGTATTGTACATTGATTTTTGGTTATGGTTACTTCATATGATTTGTTTCTTCACACACATCAGTTCTTATATCCTATCAAAATGCATTGCACTTCCATACTGTTTAGAAACAAGAGATCTATCGTTATTCACCACAATGTTCAGCCAAACGCCCCATTCCCTGCCAAAAGTAACTCCAGTGGTGGAAAAAATACTCACTTTTGTTACTTAATTAAAAGTACCAATACTATGAGTACTAAGTACTCTGTTACAAGTAAAAGTCCGGAATTAAAGTCAGTCTACTGTCTGTCCCTCCATAAAAAATATAAAATAAAGGCGAAAGCCACAAAAAAACATTAAAAAAAATAAAAAATAACCTAAAGTAAAAGTACTCATTGTGCAGAAATAGAAGATCTACAAGCTCACAATGTGTCGCATCACATTGGCCTGGGCCGTGGCTCAGCGGTGCAGGCACCTTGGCCGGTAGTCCAAGTCTGGCAGTGTACCGCGTTTTCGACTCCCGATCCGGACTGTCTTTACTGCATGTCACCCCTAGCCTGGCTAATAAGCCAGACTCATATCACACTAATTTTTGAGTGGTGTAAACCACTCCTACAACTGGCTTTGTAGGAGTGGTGTAAACCACTCCTACAACTGGCTTTGTTAGTGCAGAAAAAATGAGCATGGTTGCTATGTTCACCCTGTTCACCCGGGTGTGATTTCATTACGTCAGACATGATTTCATTACATCAGACACACGGGTGTGATTTTTATTTTTGCCAACGGCTGATTTGCGTCTGGCTTATTAGGCAGGCTAAGTCACCCCCCCCCCCCCCCCCATCTCTCTCCCCATTTCCTGTCAGGCTACTGTCTGTCCCTCTATCAAAAATATAAAATAAAGGAGAAAGCCACAAAAAACATTAAAAAAAATGTAATTAAGTACAGTACTTAAGTAAATGTACTTAGTTACTTTCCACCAGCGAGCTCACTATCTCTCTATGAACATCACCAGTAGGACATGCTCACGTTCCTCAGTCCCTGCGGGGCAGAACCAGGGTCGACGTCACCTGTCCATGACAATAACCTCAATATGACAGGAGACACAGGAGACAGAAAGCTGGTGACAGCAGGGGGGGCTGAGCATCTCGCTCACGACAACAATGAAAGAAAGCTCTTGAGGCCTTGACTCCAACCAACCGTGGTCCACTGAAACAACAAGTCAGTAGGGTTGGGAGCCAATGGGGCGGCAAAGAAACAGCTAGAGGCTTCCCGGGGGAAATATAAACACAGGGGAGGCGGGGGAGAGAAGACTCAGAGGAGGGACGGAGGGAGGGATTTGAGGCAGACGAGATGAAGTGGAGAAGGATAGGGTGTTCTGATTACAAATGAATTACTTGGTGTAGGAGCCAAACAGGGTTTATATTTGTATTTGTGCACTGGATTATTGATATGTGATGGGTCGAGGCACCGCATTGGCACTCAATTGGTGGGTGTTGCTTTGTGGGTGGCCTCCAGCGGCTATAAGTAGGCCTAATGGCTCTCACTTGTTCACCTGGAGGCTAGTTTGAACTTGGAGGTAGGGTGAGCTTGGAGAGATATACTTTGTTGACTGCATTTTGCATTTTGATTCACATTCGTATTTTGCTCACTGTCAAATTATTTCTCTGAACACTTAGAATGAACTCTCATTTACTTGACTTACTGTACTAAAATGATGGTATTTATTAGGCATGCATGCATGCCTGGAATTTGTGTGAACTTGATGCACCATTTAAATGTGGCTGATTTAGCCATGCAGGCAAATGTTTCATCTGTAGTCCCTGGGCTGGTTGATGGTTTAAGAAACATAAAAGATAACAAATAACACATATTGCACAGACAAAGGAGTAAAAATATAGCATGTTATGTATGTTATGTGACAGCACTAGAATTGCATTGTATGTAGTCATAGCACTTCATAGTACATATGTATAGCATAGTACAGTATATATGTATAGTTTATATGTATAGTTTCATGATATAGATATTCTACTGTTACATTCTTAGCTTACGCATGTCTCATGATAACTACTTTTTATGTATGTGATGTATTGCCATGCTTTTGTTCTTGCCTAATGTAAATCGCTCTGGATTAAGATCGTCTGCTAAATGCCTAAATTGTAAATTGTAATTGTAAAGCATGACCACACTTGAACACTTAACATTGCACACCACAACAGCATTTCTCAGCCAGGTAAATAAACTCTTCTCATGTTGTAGCCTACTTCTTGGTTCTTGAGAGACATCATAAGAGCACATATGGGCCCTTTGTTCATGAGTGATCATATGTTTTCCATTTAGCGATGGTAGATGATCTCTTTGTGCTGATTGATCTATTTCTCTTTCTTCATGAAGCTGTGTATGGTTGTTTGAAGTTCAGCCATGAAATAATTACAGTTAACATCCATTATGTGTACAAAATGATGATTAACATACAGCAATCTCCACCTCCTGGCCTTCCAACATATAATAAGAATATTTATGACTCTCATAATTGTAGCCACATCAAAAGTCCATAAAAGATGTTGTAGTTGTTCATTTTTGGGAATAGCTGTTTGAATATTCAAATGTCTGCCTAATAGACCACATAATGGTTTGGCCCGAGGATCCCATAATATACAATATGAACATGATTGCAAAGTTTAACAATATATGGGCTTATCTTGCATCTTAAATTGTCTGAGGAAACAGAGTTTATCCTAATAGTACTAGGTTCATCATGTGGGGTGGGACTTAAAAGGGGGGTGCATATAGGTTAGACATATACTAACAGTCCTACAGGCATTAGTTCGACAACACCATCGCTGCCGACATGCGCTGCCGGCAACAACTAACCCGTGCTGTGGGTTAAAACTCACCCGTGGCTCCTGATTTACGCGGTAGGTTAAAACTAACCCGGTGCAGGTTAAAACTAAGCCGTGGCTTCCTGTGAGGTTAGGTTTAGGTTTAGGGTTGGGTTTTGGATACAATGTCGGACTCATGACTGACTGTTAGTACGTCGGACCAAACACATGCACCCCTTAAAAGGATCCCTGGCTAATAAGCCTTAATCTATCTATCTATCTATCTATCTATCTATCTATCTATCTATCTATCTATCTATCTATCTATCTATCTATCTATCTATCTATAAATGCGCTGAACACTCCATATTTGGGCATGCCTGATGCCTGACACAGAACTCCATGAACTGGCCTGTTCTGACATCCCAACACTCCATATTTGTGCATGCCTGACACAGAACTCCATATATAGGAAAAAAGGGACACAGAGAGGCACATACAGAAATCTGACATCATTCTGACGTCGGGCATAAAAGGGATACAGACATAATATCTGGGTGGGGCAACTTGCATTATTACAAGTAGGCCAGTGCCCAACGGGCACCGCTGTAGAGGCCCCACAGGCACCTCTCTAGTAATCAACTCTTTTACTGCCAAGGACGACTTTGACGACTATAACAAGCTGTATTCAACTGCCAATAACTAAAGAACGTAACATCGCGGTGACACACTTCAAAGCATCTAAGGCTTGGAACAAACTCCCACTGTACCTTCGACAGGCAGCCTCTGTAGACATTTTTAAAGCACAGCTTTAGACCCACTTCTACACTCTTGCTTTTAATTGATCTTTTAATTTTTTTGTTATTCATGTCCTCACTGTATTGCATTACTGCTATTATTTTTAATGTTTTATGCCTTGCTTTTCTTTTCTTTCTTTCTCTATTGCTCTGTAAAGCGATATTATTTAGTCAGCCGAGAAATCACCTAATCTGATTAGATTACTTAATTGGTGAGCAACTCCTGTTCATGGCAGTAAAGTCACACCCTGACATTTTGGATGTCAGCCAAGCCAGGAATGTGATGTATACTGGGCAAATGGTACAGAACCAGGAATGTGATGTATACTGGGCAAATGGTACAGAACCAGGAATGTGATGTATACTGGGCAAATGGTACAGAACCAGGAATGTGATGTATACTGGGCAAATGGTACAGAACCAGGAATGTGATGTATACTGGGCAAATGGTACAGAACCAGGAATGTGATGTATACTGGGCAAATGGTACAGAACCAGGAATGTGATGTATACTGGGCAAATGGTACAGAACCAGGAATGTGATGTATACTGGGCAAATGGTACAGAACCAGGAATGTGATGTATACTGGGCAAATGGTACAGAACAGAAATACGCGGATGGCAGTTTTAGCCACGGTTGCCATGTGTATAACCACAGTTCGGGTGGATTTTGGGTCAATGAAATATAACTACCGTATTTTAATATTAGATAAACCATGGGTGAAATAATGCGGGAAATAAATTAATGACATCTATAGGCACATTATAGCTTTTAGTAGGCTGCCGCCTACTACACGTTGCCGGGGGGTCCTTCAATGTCCACAATATAGGCAGCTACAGTATAGTGAGAGAGAAGGGAGGAATAAAAGTTTTAACCCTGCCGACGACTGGATATGCCTTATGGAAAGACGTTGCGGTGTGAGAAAGTGAATGAAGACGAGCGTAGGGCTTGTTGTTACCATGGATATGGAAATACAATCATTAGTACATAACCGGTGGACGACAGTGGTCAGTGACATTGTTTGTACAAATGAATCCCATTTGCATCCCTGCGGTGCAGTTGGCGCTGATAATATCAATAGGATGATATAATTATTAATGTGGTTGATAACGGGCGGATAATGAACGTGTACACGTGGTAATGCAAAAAAACAAGGATGACTGCTATGCAATTGGCTAGGTAATTCTTAGGCCAACCGGTCGACCAATTCTATAACTTAAGTTATAGAATTCAGTCACCGTCAGTCACTCTGTAGGTTTCCAAAGCAAAGCAAAGTTCTTTGTTTACCCAGGGTAAGTGGACTAAGCTCGAGATGCTTGTTTACAGCCACGCCCTGCTCATAGAACATTTCATGGTTGGGGTTCAATGCCTTGCTCAAGGGCACTTCAGCGGTGGTAATTTTAACGTGCCGGTCCGGGGATTCGAACTGGCGACCTTCCGGTATCAAGACCGCTCCGCAAACCGTTCGGCCACCGCTGCCCAAGGCTAGTCACTCGGTGACATAATCAGAAACTGAGACACAGAGTACCTGAGGTCAAAACAATGGAAAGAAAGAATGAAAGAATCAAAGAAAGAACGAAAAAAAAGAACAAACAAACAAATCTGGACAGCAAATGGTGGATAGTTTAGATCAACTCCAAAAACAAAAGGGTCGGAAAACTAAATAAATTCTTCAGGCATGGTTGCTCCTCTGGGAAAAAGGAGGCAATGGGAAAGAGAGAAGGATAGAGCAGGCAGAATGGTTGTTTGGACAACGTGCAGCAATAAAGGCTGGTGTCCAGCGATGCGAGGGTCCACATGGGATGGTGCAAAAGGGCAGATCTGCCATTAATAAGGACTCGGAGTAGTAGCAGTGAGAGACTGAGAGAAAGAGAGATAAACATTTTTGTTCATATAAACAGAGCAACTAACTTTAATTCAAGTAGGCTACATTTTAATAAATGGCTGCTACTTGTTTTGCTGCTAATGTTTTTTATACTAAGTGAATGCAAAAACATTGAAATACTTATATTTATTTGTACATACATTGTTTGATTGTTTTGTTCCACTTTTGCTTTGGCAATGTAAACGTATGTTTTCTCATGCCAATAAAGCTCCTTTGAATTGAAATTGAATTGAATGAGAGAGAGAGAGAGAGAGAGAGAGAGAGAGAGAGAGAGAGAGAGAGAGAGAGAGAGAGAGAAAACAGAAACTACCGGTACTCTAAACAGTCTGTGGAAAGAATATATTGGTCAGTCAGTCGATGTGTCCAAGCGCAAACGAGAGCTGTTCACAGAGTCCTGAGTCACGTTCTTGGTTCCTGCAGAGCTCGATCCTCTTCCAATCCAGTCCTTTGACATCTCTTCCTTATTTACTGTATATGCGACACCTCTAATCCCTATCTGGCAACATTTCACTCTCTATGATTTCTTCGCTCTCCTCTCCATTCTCCAACTGCCTCCATGTCTACTTTCCTCTACACACTACTCCACCATTTTTGTACGGTTTGCACATGTCAGTCACTCACATTCTTTTATTTATTTTGTACCCTGCTTTTTCTCTTTCTTTCTTACCATTTCTCTCATCTCTGGCACTGTCTATCATCTCCCTCTCCAGTACCACTATCTCCCTTGCGACGGAGCAAAGTCTTTAATAATGTACGGGCTCCTTCTTCTCCCGGGGAGGCAGTGGAAGCAGAAGGGGATTCAATCATGGCTGCGATAATGAGATTAGCGCAGTGCTGTAGCGCTTCGCAGTGCTCTTGAACAGGAGGAAAATGCTGAAGTGAAGATGGGCTACAAGGAAACATAAAAAAATGCATTTCACTGTCAGCTGCAGAAAGCAACATGAACACCTTGAAAGCCCAAGTTACACACCGCAGGAGTGTTCTCAGTATAGCATTCATCTCCTCCAGAGTAGCAATTTCCCAACATCTCAGCCTGAGACAACCCACTGACAAATAAAAGAATAAAGACAAAGTTTAGAGAAGGTTTGTATTTCCCCTCGGGTGCCATAGCCTCTTAAGGCCACTCGCCGTCTCCGTGTGCCTCCCAAAGTGACACTCAGCCTTGTTTCCCACTGACTCATGTGGCCAACATTGTCACATTAGTCTCCCATGACCACACACAGAGAGGGGAGAGGAGGAGCGGTACCGAAGGGAGGTTAGTCAATTGCCAGTTGCAAGATGGCTGAACTAGAAAAGACCTCAGTTCCACCTGGGCTACACGCCTACACCACATGGGAGGACACGGCAAGGAGCTTCCGACTCCCGAGGTTTGGCCTTGGTATGGGGCTGAGAGGGGTTGGCGCGTGCGTGCGTGCGTGCGTGCGTGCGTGCGTGCGTGCGTGCGTGCATGTGTGCGTGCGTGCGTGCGTGCGTGCGTAAGTGCGTGCGTGCGTGCGTGCGTGCGTGCGGGCGTGCGGGCGTGTGTGCGTGCGTGCCTGTGTGTCACTGGTAGTCCTTGACTGAGAGAAAGGCAAGAGCGGAGACAAAAGTCTGGAGGGATGGAAGGATGGAGCCGAGGGATGCCGTGATGAAGGAAATTTATGATCCTGACTACCTGGGGCTTTATTGTCAAGCGTGCAGCCCACTGGAAGGCAACTAACCTTTCACACACACACACACACACACACACACACACACACACACACACACACACACACACACACACACACGCGCACACACACACACACACACACACACACACACACACACACACACACACACACACACACACACACACACACACACACACACACTTTCTCTGGGTCAAAAGTAAGACTTACAACAAGAGCATAGAAAAGCTTAGATTTGTGTGTCATGATGAATTATTACAAGAAGCCAATAATGGATCAAGAGGGCAAAAATAACCCTCATTTCCGCTCTCTCTCTTTCTGTCTCACATAAACTGGATTAGTCTCTGTATATTTCAACTGCATTGGTACAATACTTCAGTCCAATGACTAATTTCCCAGTCAGAATTTGCCGTTTATAAATCTAGGAGTCCATCATTCCACTTGAGATTGATAAGGTAAATGATGTACAAAGACAATAAATATCTTTTTTACAGAGTTAATCATTGCAGTCGCTAAGACCGTACTGCATTAAGGTTAATTCAGGACATGGTTTAAAACTAGAGTTGGGGAGACAAAGAGAGCATGACAGGAAGATGGACAGTAAGAAAGAAGCAGAGAAATGAGACAGAGCAAGATAGAGAGAGTGGGAAGGGGAATACACGTCCAAACACACAAAATACCCCCCCACACACACACACACACACACACACACACACACACACACATACGCACACACAGTTATCCCACATCATCGCTGTCACACACCATGCCGATAAAGAGCAGGTGAGCAGCAAAACTTTTATAGGTAATGTATGTGTGTGCCCCCCTCCCCCCGCATGCACGCACACGCACGCACGCACGCACGCACGCACGCACGCACGCACGCACGCACGCACGCACGCACGCACGCACGCACGCACACACACACACACACACACACACACACACACACACACACACACACACACACACACACACACACACACACACACACATTTCCACACAAGCTTCCACTTATAGGCTACAGTACTCTACCGTACTAGTACCGTTAACATTATATGAATGCAGAAATAGCCTCTTGAACGGTGTCACAACATGGACCTTTCACACTGAACAGAGAGAGAGTAAAAGGACCTTTCACTGCAACATTCACCAGTATTCCTTTAACTCTGAGAGTGTAGCCTGAAGAAGGTCAGAACAACGAAACACTTAAACTCTCAAATGCATACACAGTGTTTGAGTGTGCAGCTGTTTTTTCCTTTTCTTTTCTCTTTTCACACTGATTTTAGTCAGCTCCAGCACCTCATTTAGGCCATTAAAAGTGGGAAAGCATTGCAGCACATTGACATTAGGGGTGGGACGATATTAGGCCCTCGATAACGATAATATCACGATATTCGATATATTGCGATATTTGCGATATATCAATATATTATATGAAATTTCACAATATCTGCAACTACAAAATACTTGGAACTGAAAAAAACGCTATTTACGTGCTCGGACACAGGGAGGGACACACACATAGCTGTCTATAGGAATGGTTGCACCACTCACACTAAATTAATACTCAATTAACTCCCCCTTTGACTCATACCCTCATCATAATACCTCACAAACACTACCAACTGACCATTATCACTGGTATCATCATAATGCCTCACAAACACCACCAACTGACCATTATCACTGGTATCATTATTTATAATACCTCACAAACACCACCAACTGACCATTATCACTGGTATCATCATAATACCTCACAAACACCACCAACTGACCATTATCACTGGTGTCAGTGGACTTGTCCACTGCTGGGGAAATGCATTCTGCATTTTGTATTCCCACAAAGCTGTTTGGACAAATCACCATCCAGTAATTCAGTACTTCTGGTTGCTGTGGAATGTGAGAGTGGGATTTGCTTTATTTTAGCTGTCATTTCCTCCTTTTCTAAACATGTTGTTCATCACTTCATTATGAACAACATTATTTTATATAAAAAAAAACAATATAGATATATTAATAATCGATATCGATTATTTATCGCGGGAGGACGTATCGATATATATCGCAATATCGATATTTCAGCACACCCCTAATTGACATAGACCAGTCAAGTTCGCATACATTTCACTAAGGAGGACTCCCAGAACTCTCAAGCCAAATTCCAATACCGCAACTTTCACACTCGCTCACTCCCCTCGCGTCCTCCACTCGCTCCTCGGCTCCGCCCCCAGCGAGGAGGAGTGGAGGAGGAGAGGATTCAATGCGAGGACAGAGTGGTGGAGTGGATTTGCCTCTAGAATCGGAATGTACTCCGCTGTCATTTCAAAGCGACGGCACATTCCGCGATCACTTATGACGTGAATCAATTCAATTCAATTCAAAGGGCTTTATTGGCATGGGAAAACATACGTTTACATTGCCAAAGCAAAAGTGGTGGAACAATACAGTGTCACACAGCTGGATCACTGGAACTCTGAACCCAGAGCCATACAGTCTACAGAATAGACAATTCATTTTTGTGCATGTAACCGAGGCCAATGTGTATATGTATTGGTAACATGTGCAACAAGGCTATTTATTCCTGAAATAGTGAATAAGCGCCAGGATGCGCACACTTTTATATTATATGATTGTGAATGCCCGCAGCCCGCGTTCCTTTTTGCTCGTATAAATAACCCCCCCCCCCCCCCTCCTCGGACAGTCCCTCCTCCGACAGTCTTTGCAAATAACGGACACTATAACAGGAATTATTATAGGTAGTCTCTCTGACTTACATATTCAGTTCAGTCCACATATAAATACATATTTGTCACCGTCATTCATAGCAGTCTGTGCATTCAGGCATGCACAGAGAGAAATTAACTATAGCTTTTGAGGTGCGCACAATATAGCCTACTTTTATTATGCTTATATCACACAACAAAGCCAGTGGCTTGTTGTGGTCCTTTCACTTTCACATAGGCTATACATAGGCTACTGTATCATTCTGAAGCTCTGCTCTATTAATTCAGCGAAAATGTGTCTCAACAAACAGCAATGCTTTTTAGTTTAATGTGTGTGCGTGCATGTGTGTGTTGGGTCAGCGACAGCGTCTCATCAGCCGCAGCAGCCGGCATCTAGTGGATGGGGGGGGGGGGGGGGGTGCATAGTATCGGGTTTCAAGCAGTGTTTTCTGTGCCACATGTGGAGGAGGCGGACTTATGTCACTAGAGAAGGAAAAAAACATGTACACGTGATGCGGAAATCCGCAGCGAGGAGACAACATACCCCACCGAGCCTGCACCTGATGTACACTCGCTCTATGCGGTCTCGGAGAGCCCACTCGGCTCCTCCACTCGACTCCACTCTCCTCCTCGATGGAGCACTTTAACAATCGGAACGTTAACCATTTCCGGGTCAAGCTGGAATGACCCCGAGTGATCGAGTGGGAGTGAGCGAGTGGCCGAGATTTTGGGTATTGGAATTTGGCTTCAGGGTTACAGACCTGTAAGGGTACAATTGGAACCCCCTTAAAGAACCATGAGGGTCCCTGGACCCCACTTAAAGAACCATTGATATAGATCTTTACTTAATTGTGGCATTTTGTGATGAAATTTTCCATAGAGTGGTGACGAGAGTGATGGACGCCTTTATTGAGTGCAGTCCCATGTAACTATGTAGAGCCTTAACTTGCCTGAAGACCTCTTCAGGCAACGCACAGTAAGGCAGATGGGAAATATCGCCCCTTGTGGCATCTTTCATCTTTCATCTGCCTCTGGACTGGTGTCAAAGCTATTGGGAGACTTTTCTCCCCGGAAAAAATGTCTGGTCTAATTATTGTCCTCACAGAACAGAAGGCACAGTTGTGCGCAGATAGGGAGTGAGATGTTCCAGTGGAGAGTCGCCTCGCTCCAACAGAAAACAAAGGAGAGTTATTTCTCACCTTGTGTTCCAGGTATTGTTTTCTGGGACAGGGGTATGGCTGGAGATTAGTGAACACAAAAGCCCCTTTGTTACATTTAATTACGATTCTTGTTCTACAGCCGCAGGGAGAGCAGCTGCTGATGTTTTAAAGTTTCAGACTGATGAGGGAACATGACTTTTATTGGGGATGTGTTGAACCTAACTAGACACTTATTACAGCCATTATTATTGTATAATTCGAATAAAATGTAGGTAGAATAACTCCACCATTATTCATTTGGTGGGTAAAGTAGGCTACGAAATATAATATTACTGTACGCAGGGCCTTTCTTTCTTAATTGCAGTGGAGTTAAAAGTGAAATATTTACCTCTGAGATGTAGCGTATTAGAAGTATGAAGTGTAAACTAATACTCAATTAAAGTAACAAATATCTCAAAATTGTACTTGAGTACATGTTACTTTACACCACCATGTGGATCCCGAGTGGATCTCAGTAAAGTAAAAATTTCTACAAGAAAGCAGCCACTGACTGCCTGCACAAACAAGGAAGATGCTATGCAAATGCATTGTCAGGTCCCCGAACGGCGAATGTTGTAAACCCACTGTAATCCTGAAGATACATTCAGACAGTCACAGGTGTGTGTTTATAGAGCATTTTACAATGGCTTGGAACACAGCTCAGCCAATCATAATCAAGTACCGGAACTATCTGTTTCATAATGTTCCATTTACATTCACCTTGTCTGCGCTAGAATAACAATTCAGGAATGTTATTACACACCAGACTTTCCTATGAATATTTGTGTTTACAGCGGCTGACAAGATGCCCACACATGCCTAATTATCTCGACCAGACAGAACGGCCGGGAGACGAAGATTATGTTTTTACCCCTATCAGTCTGTTTTTGTCTGGTCCAAACGGAGTGCAACTCTGCATGCACATTCCCCCTAGGCCAAGAGGAACCGGCACCCCAATTTTTCAATCAGCCTCTGGTGGGGCCGATTTTGGGCGATAACTCTCGAACCGTAGGTTGTAAAAAATAAAAAGAATACTTATAAAATCCCATGGATTCCTTACAGTTTCAGCGATTTATTGTGTTTTCTTCCCAAAACATGTTTTGCTACTACTCATCAGTACACATCATCTCTGGAGTCATGTCATCAAGATGTATCAGTCAAATCATTTCAAATTTCAGGCCAATTAAAAGTGTTACAGCAGAGATCTGCCCACTATTCTAGTTTAGACAGTAAAATGCGTGTTAATTTAACAAATATGTATATTTGTTTTACACCTATGGAACAATTTCTACATTTAAAGAGTTAAATTAACACTTTCACAGTGTGCCACACCTCATTGACAACAATACAGTGAAAACACCTTGACTTAGTTCAACACCAGATTGATATTTTGGTAACAATAAATCTCGATGGGTCTCTACTACAAGCTATAAGAGTTAGGGGTACAGTGCCAATTATGACAAGCCCAGAATAGAAATGCTGGCAGGTTAATAGTCAACTATGTATGCAGTCAGTAAAAACTAGTGTGAATATATTATTAATACTTTCACTAAAAGTCCATCATCTCTTCTGCACTCATTTTAAGTATTTTCTTTTTCTTCCCAATTAACCAAACTATAATTTAAAACAGGACAACAAAATGCTCATAATGAGCCAACACATTCCCATTGAGGCGTGCAAATATCGCTAGTTTCTGATTGATACTTAGAAGAGTGTGTGCTATCTAAGCTGGCAATTACAGTGCAAAGTATTTTGGCACAATTGCCTGTGTGAGTTGATCCGATTTTCATAATTGATAGTATCATCTTGAACAAATTAAATGGTCAGTTACATTTTACAGGTGTAGTGAAATGCAATTTTCACACTTTTAGAGCATATCCGTGGTCATCATATGGGCATACTTAACAATGGATGCCAAAAAAATGGGAAAATTCAAATTCTTTTGTGTTTTTATATCAAAAGTCCATACAAATAAAAATGTAATTACTTCCTTAAAACGAAAACATGCTGCGTGATGACATGTAGAGATACACATCAATAAAAGCTAATAATAATGAAGCTCACCTGTTTGGTTCCCTTTGCTGCACGTCTGTCCAAACACAGCTGGTTTAATTACAAACTACTCCATTTTTAATCTCATTCAAGATGACATCCAGACAGTGTATTACTTATTTTAAACGTAATCATCACGCTAAAATATGTATATAGGTTGTGTACAGGTTAAAGATAACCCCCTGGCTTTGCTGCCACCTCTCTGTCACTTGTAAACAAACCACTGTGCATGTGCATGCATGTGGTCGTGCATGAGACGGACCTACGTCCCCATAGCCTGGAGGGATACAACGCTCTGATTGGTTCAGAAACTAAGATTCTGCCGTCTGAGGCTGAAACTTCAAAATAAAATGCCCAAAAAGCCATTCCACTACACCTTTAACACGCTTTTGCAGAATGGTGTACATGTGTGCGTGTTTATTAAAGCTGGACCACCTGTGATAAAAACACTTAAGGGAGTTAGTTGATCATGGGTCACCTCAGATGCACATGTTAATACACAACCATATGTTTTTACACTACAACAAAGCCTTGAGTGTCTTGCATTTTTTCTTGTATTTTGTATCTTGTATTTAGGTCATTATTTGGCCTTTTTTTCTCTCTTGTTTGTATCCCCTTGGTAATGTTCAAATAAACGTATAAAGCTAAAGCCAGTTGTTAAGTCATTAAAAGTAAAAAAATTAACCTGATAATGTCCACATAGCATAGCTTTTAGCACTAGTGGGTATCATTTTGATCGATTGACATTTACATTAACCTGAACAAATTCACATACAGTACATGAACAATATACTGTACATAGGTCTACCAAAAAAAGGATAACTTAATTCCATTGTGGCCCTTTCATATTTCCAGTGAGGTCCACTTACATGATAACAGAACCTGGGATTAAACAATAAACATGGCTCAATGATCACATCCACCACACACAGCTACAGTTACCTATACTTCTTTTTTATGATTCATCTTCATTCCTGAGATGAATTTGCAAGCACATCTTTAACTGCATAAAAGCTCTGCTGCCTGAACTTGTCATACACCCACACTCACTTCCCCAAACAAAACTAAAAAATTCAGTGTGAGTGTCAAGATCTCCTCTCTCTTCTTAACAAACACGCCACTGCAAAAACCTTTAGCGAAAAGCGCATTCCTCAGTCATGCATATGGATCAGCACCGGCTGCCATGGCTACGGGCATACACTTTGCCGCCTGGACTAGTCTGGCAGAACAGGGCCCGCCGTAGAAATCCTTCACATGCCAGCACACTCGCATTCCAAATGCCGTTGGGCAACTGTCAAGTCCTCTCACGGAAAAGAGCTTCATGCGGCCGAGCTGTCAGCCAAGCCTGGCTGCCCTGTCAAACCTCGCCCAAAGCACTGGACTTATTAGAAAACGCCGCCTCACTAGAGTCTAATGGGAGTCAGAAGTGACAGCTGATGTACACTTTACCACAAAAAAGGCTATATAATTTGATAGAATGGCATAAGATCGACTCACCTGACATCCAGAACAGCACGAGGGGCGGACGGTCAGAGAGACTTCTACCCAGGTTAGGCGTACAGGGGGCTCGGTAGAGATGCCTTGTTATTGGTACTGGTCGCGGGTCAGATGGTACTTTTGTGTATTGGGACACTTTAACCGGACATATATCAAGGAGGTATTCAGTGTGTTAGCTGTATCTGTCGTGCAGATTAATGTACCGCTCCAAATGATTAGACTCCCTTGTCTTTGTGCGATCGTGGCTTGTGCTGGTTTAGTGCGAGGCGGATTGTGGTCTCGGCTGTCCCTTGAGGGGCACCCTGAGGCCCTGGGGCGGTCTGCGGTTCAAGCTGTCCAGTCACTCTTCAGAAATGGAAACAAGCGGTATCTGAAATCTTCTTCGCCAGCTGAAGCAGGACACGCCAGATGAGGAACTAAAGGAAAGAGGAAGAGAGCGATTAATGGAAAAGTTTACTGAGTTGAGAGAGAGAGAGAGAGAGAGAGAGAGAGAGAGAGAGAGAGAGAGAGAGAGAGAGAGAGAGAGAGAGATAGAAATCAAATCAATGTGTATGTTAAATTTGCCAGGCATACCTACTAAACGCATACGAAGTACCCTTTCGCCCGTCTTTCAAATAGCATTTTAGATATCAAAATTGATCATTGATTGCAGATGGATGTGTGGCTGATTATATATGTGTTACACCTGCTAGTATGGTGACGACCCAATAAAGGCTGGACAGTGAGGAGGGGGATGATCAAAAACTCAAGACGTGGTGTTTTAATACACATGTAACCATGACAACTCTCATACAGTATACAGTAAACACCTAACACAAGACAATGGTCCAACAAGAAGGACTGACTGGTGAGCAAGTATATTATATACATGATGGGTGAGGGGTGATTATCATCAGCTGGGGCAGCCAAGAACTAAGAAAACCGGTGTCATAGAAATGCAAGGTCTAGACAAGACAGTCAATGAGGCAAATTCTCAACTATGACAGCATGGTAATAGTCATATTTGATGCACAAAAGGGAAAAAAAATCACTCCCGTGTGAAGTGAGGGGCGCTCTTATCATCGTACATCATCAATAGACGAATTGCTTGTCTATATCTAATTATAAATGCACCAAGTCTCTGTACGTCTGTAGGTCTGTACGTATGTACGCCCGGTGTTGAGTCTTTACTTTTACTTTACTTTATTTGTTTATTTAGTCGGGACAATGTACATTAATGAACATTACATTAAAAATGCAGTGTAAATATATACCAGATTTAGCAAAACATGCTAATTTCCATCTGCAGTCCCCAGACATCGAACATCAAACAGTACAAACAGGGCTGACATACAGGACATAGCATACAAATACCTAATACATTTCAAACGTATTAAGACTAGTAAGAATAAAAAATAAGAAAAGATTAAACTATTATTAGGGTAGGTTTACTCTAATAAGCTCTCTGATACAGCATAAAAATAGATACACCTAAAATAATTATGGTTGCAGCTTTGATTTTCAAGCAACCATTTTTTCAAATTGTATTTAAAGGAGGAAAATGTAGCACATTCCCTTATATGCAGAGGAAGTCCATTCCATTTTATACAGCCCTGTACTGAGAGGACATTTTGGCCGAATGTTGTTTGCCGGTGCGGCACTTCGCAGTCTCCTCGAGTTGTTGCTCTGGTACTGATTCCCCTATCGGGCTTTCGTTTGATGAATTCACTTAGGGGGGGGGGGGCGGGCACAGACCATGTAGGGTCTTGTATATGACCCCAACCTGTTTGAAAAATGTAAAGTTAGTCGGTCGCCACAAAAGGCCTCTGCCCGGGTCAGACTCCATAATTGGGCATGGCTGACAGAGAACTGTTCTGACATCATTCTGATGTCTGCATAGACTCCATATTTGGGCATGCCTGACAAAGAACTCCATATATGGGCATAAAAGGGACACGAACATACTATCAGGGTGGGGCATGCATTTCCAACTTGCATCGTTCCAAGTAGGCCAGTGCCCAATGGGCACCACTGTAGAGGCCCCACGGGCACCACTCTAGTGACGTAAATTCTCCATTCATTGTCAATGGGAATTGACAAATACTGATTTACTCAGACACAAACAGATACAGATTTGCTCGTCTACACATGACGTAAATTCTCCATTCATTGTCGAGTCATGAGGCCCTGGAGCCTACAGTATCTCCTGTTTCTGTAATGTGAGGCAGCTTGATGTACAATTACACCCCCTGGACATGGCGCTAGTGTGTCGCAGGGACTAGTTTACCCCCAATCCAACCCTTAACAATGTAGTATGTGTAGTATTGTAGACTAAATGTAGAGGGCTTTTCACACATGCAGGGTCGCACTGCATGATAAACCTTTTTCTACATGTGAGACAGCTCCTGCTATGTGGGGCTTGGCGCAGGATGCAGGAGTGTGCATGGCGAGCCATGAGCAGACTGCCGAACAAACAATGACATGCCCCTATACAGACCACCCTCCGAAGCCGGCTTCTTCGACATTATAGTGTATAGGATCAGAGACAAGCACATGGCTACTTGGCTAAACAATGCTAAACTGGACTTCTGACGATACACAAAAGCTATACGCCTGTCAGTTTTCTTGTGCCCCCCTACCTGACCATGGTACTGTATGTAGTATTATAAGAGTGAATAAATGTGGTACTATATGCCTGGCCTCCACAAATGGACCACCTCAGTTCATTTAACAATAGCTGTGAATTAAAAGAAAGCTGCTCATCTCAGACAAAAATCTGCACAATCTATATCATCACACGCACGCAAGCATGCGCCACACATCCATCCATGCCAACCCACAGGCATCCATCCAACAAACCAACCGCCCCACTGGGCCACGAAATGGGCTTGGCTCACTCAAAATGTCAGAGCTCTTATAGGAGGTATGCAGGTCAGTGCCAAGTCATATGGGACGACAAGAAAGGGGGCGGTGCATGGAAGGGGATTGCTGCAGCATCCAAATGCCTTTAATTGCCATTTTTGTACATCTCTGAGACAAATTGTTAGGGTTTAAAGTAAAGGTTATAAGAAGGAGGAAATGAGCTGACTGAGGGAAAGACACACAGACGGCGGAAGGGGGAGCATAGACAGAGAATAATAATTATAAAGTTAAATGTCACTGAAATGAGGCAAGTGGCTGGAGGAGGAATGGAGAGAGGACAGGGCAGACAGGAGAGGGAGATGAGAGGAGTAAAGAGCAGATGAGAGAGGATGCTGTGGGCAAAATGAAAGGGTACCACGCAGAGGAAGGAGTGAGAAATGTGTGCATGGCTGCCATAGGCGGCGGGTATAAGGCTAGGTAGGCAAGGCTTAGCCTTCCCAAATATTTAGCTGAGTATTTTTGAGGGGCACTAGCCCCTCCTAAATACAGCTTTAATGTTTGTCTTTCAACGATGCTTGTTTAAGAAAACGCCATAGACGATAAAGAGAAATGTAATGTTTGTTTTGAGGACTAAAAGAAACATTAGCACCCGTTGCTTAAACACACATTATGTTGTAATTGATGTTGTAAGATGATAAGAGCGCCCCTCACTTCACACAGGTGTGATTTTTCAAATATATATGTGCGCAGCATTATATAGGCTATTATGTGTGTGTGTATGTGTGTGTGTGTGCGTGCGTGCGTGCATGCGTGCGTGTGCGCGAGCGTGCGTGCGTGTGGCCGTGTGTGTGTTGTCACTGCCCCCTGGTGATCGCTGATTGTGTAGGCTAATAATACAGCAACCGGCCTAATCATCATACGATTGGCTACTTGGCATGTCTGTAAACCTCGTCCTTCCAGTCGCTTTGTAGCAAACAGTAGCGTGCTCTGTTTTGTTTTGGAAAACAGCAAAAAGCACCAGTGACCGCACCGTCCGCACGGTTCACACGCCTGGCCTGCAGCAACACTGACACGGTCAGCGGAGAGGCCTGCAGCAACACTGACACGGTCAGCGGAGAGGCCTGCAGCAACACTGACACGGTCAGCGGAGAGGCTGCTGTCTGTGAACTTAACACGGTCAGCGGAGAGGCTGCTGTCTGTGAACTGAAGAGCCATGAGCCCTGGGAGGGGCAGCAACACCATCACCGCCGGGTAAAATATCCCAAAAAAATGTCCGGGGAACAGAACCGTTCCATTTCCTCAGACTACTTTAATTAAAAGGTAAGATGCTGTGGCTAATTTGGTCAAGGATCTTGCTTTTGTGAGCAAAGGTGTACGAGATTGGTAATAAATTGGTCATGATAACTAACTCATTTTTAGACCATCTGGGGGAAATAAAGAGAGTCCCCAGCACTTAAAGGTAAAATCCATGCGCCGCTTATGGTGGCTGCGCACATTGGAGAATGGTAATAATAATAATAATAATAATATCTGGGACTTCTATAGCGCTTTTCTAATACCCAAAGACGCTTTACATGTGTGGGGCGGGGGGGGGAACAAGAGAAAAGGACAACTTTATTAGAAGAAAAAAAAATAAGAATAATAATGGTAGGAAGGAAGGAAGAAAGAAAGAAAGAAAGAAAGAAAGAAAGAAAGAAAGAAAGAAAGAAAGAAAGAGTCAGAGAGAGAGAGAGAGAGAGAGAGAGAGAGAGAGGACAGATGGACAGAAGAGGGGAACATAAAGGAGAAGAGAAGATAGGCCCAGAGGGCGGGGGAAAGGAGAGGAGAGGCACGGAGAGTAGGATAGGATTATGACTCATAATATGACTCATACTATGACAAAAAAACGTGACCGGGACATCCCTAAGTAATTATGAGTAAAAAGTGAGAGAAATCTACAGCAGTCTCTTTTACTTTCTTCCACATATTTTCTCTTCTGTTGCTCTACTAACCACAGAAGGAAAAGATAATGGTAGGAGAGACAGGACAGGAGAATTGAGTGAAATGGAGAAAGATGGTGAGAGATAGAGAGAAAGCAGATAGTGGAGGTATAAAGTAAGAGTGGTGAAAGGGAGCAAACGAGAAACACATAACAGCTGGTATGGATGAGCTACACATCTGACTGATGTGGAATGTTACAGAGGGGCTAGTAAATACACACACACACACACACACACACACACACACACACACACACACACACACACACACACACACACACACACACACACACACACACACACACACACACACACACACACACACACACACAACACACACACGCGATTAAGTAATAGCACCTATTTAATCTGAGCAGAAATATTGACACCGGGGTGACAAGTTGCATCACAAGCCAGCCTGTGTTACAGAAAGAAAAAATAGATACAGCTAGGAGTAACACAACAAATAATACTAAAATAGAAGGGAAACAAGGTGTCTGCAACACACTGGAGTAGGTAAAGATCTCCCAGAAAGCAGGTATACAGAAATCTAGTGCGGCCCTCAGCATTAATGGACTGCATGGTGAAAGAGATTTTAACAGGTGTAGATTGTGTTGCACTAGCAAGTATACAGTATTTATTATAGTATCACCTGGCATAAAACTAGCCCAAATTGTACGTAGGCAATTGGCCCCAATAATATGGGAATAAGTTGTCAGGCCGCAAGTGCTGGAAAACGTAATCATATGTTTTACTTAAAAGTATCAATACTGCAATGTAGAAACACTACATCTACAAGCCCGGAATTCCAAATGTACTTGAGTAAAAATACTAAAGTATTGGCCTCAAAATGACCTTAAAGTTTTCAAATAATTGTAGTGGAGTAAAAAGTACAATATTTGCCTTTGAGATGTGCTAATGGAGTAGAAGTAAAAGTATTGGAAATTGGAAATACTACAGTAAAGTAAAAACAAAAAAAAAGCACTTAAAAGGCAACATCAACCCTCTTGCAACCAGATCTTATTTTAATGATGGTTAACTTAGGACACAATTAAGGCATGGATCACGACAGCTTCTTTGCGTGGTCAGACAGGTATGTGTTTTCAAAGGTGCTCCAGCATTCTGGTCTCGAGTGCAAACACGTATAAAGAAAAATGAACGTTGACTTCAATCCAAAGGAGCTTTATTTGTATTGCCATGAGAAAATTACATTTCAAACATACATAGATTTGAAATATTTGAATATGTAATATAAATATTAAAATAAAATTTGTTGATTTTGTATTCTGTATTTCAATACTTAAGATTTGACTTGTTGATTTCACGCTGATCTAATATAAAGAGATGAATTTGTTCTCATGTTTCTACTTCATTTCATTTTATTTGTTTGCAATCCCGCCATCGTTGTAAATGAGAGTTGCTCTCCACATTTCTCAGAGAATCTTAAATAAAGCTAAAATTGAATTAATTTGTCTCGACTCGCTGTCAACAAAACTTTATTCAAAGCTAATTTGTTGATATAATTCATTTAATCCCAGTGGCACACTGAAGCGGCTGAATGTTGTTGTTTCTGACAGCAGGTGGTCATTGGTTACAGGTCTAATTGGGTTGATTAGTGATGTGTGTATAGAGATGCGCTCTACTCGCCGTTATATTGGCGCTCGTTAGACCGCCTCTCAGCCAATCAGTGAGATCCAAACTAACTGTAGCATAATAAATACTTCAACTATACTAATACTGACACTGCAACTGCTGCGGAAACATGATAACGTAAACAACCCTTTAACCCCCTCTAATAAGAAGTGGCATTACTAGGATATATGTATCAGAGTGGAACTCTTACCACCAGCCAATCCCCCTCCTCTTCTCTCATATCCATCTTTTCTGCTTCTGGTGCTTTAATGACAACCCTATTTCCTCTCTCTCTCCACCCTTCAATTTGTCTTCCTTCCCTTGCTTCCTTCACTGACTCCCTCCATCCCACCACTCGCTTTCTTTCTTTCTCGTCTTGTACCACCCTCATCACAGCCCAATCTCCATCTTTCAGGAAATGTGTGTCAATGAGTGCTGCATGCGTGCGTGCGTTTGTGTGAGTGATTACATTCCACTGACCACTACAAGGCAGAGCCAGCTGTTCTGTACTACCCATGATACCCTTCTCTTCCTGATTACCGGTGCCTGTTGAATGGCTTCATCAGACAGGCAGTGAGGGTAAATGGTAAATGGTGCATTTAATATATCACCTTTATCCAAGGCGCTTTACATAGATTGTGCATTACATTCACCCACTCATATACACAGATTGCGGCAGTGTCTTGCTCAAGGACACTTCAACACTATCTCTGGGGGAGCCCGGGTTCGAACTGACTATCCTATGTCCAGCTTTGAGGGTCTGTGTAAACACAAACATTGAAGACAAAAGTGAGGACGCAAATTGTGATTGGATGGAATGAGATGATGTATGATGACGTATGATGATAAGAGAGCTCGTTATTCCTAATATGGCCAAAATATGGCCAAAAGACCACCGTTATATGGGAATATGCACTATGCCATCTTCTCAGAGATTACACCGTCGACAACCCTAACATACACACACACACGCACACGCGCACGCGCACGCACGCACGCACGCACGCACGCACGCACGCACGCACGCACGCACGCACACACACACACACACACACACACACACACTGTGGCTCAGGAGGTAGAGCAGGTCATCCAATGATCCATGGGTCGGCGGTTCGAATCCCGGCTCCTCCTGGCTACATGTCGAAGTGTCCTTGGGCAAGACACTGAACCCCAAATTTCTCCCGATGTGCTGGTTGGTACCTTGCATGGCTTCAGCTGCAATCGGTGTATGAATGTGTGTGTGAATGGGTGTATGTAATGCACAATCTATGTAAAGCGCCTTGGATAAAGGCGCTATATAAATGCACCATTTACCATTTACCGTCGACAACCCTAACATACACACACACACACACACACGCGCCACATCTAAACCCCTTGCAGGTTTTTTATCATGTTTAATTAAACCAATCAACAGGCAGTCCAATTGTTCCCCATTGTCCCCTCTATAGAACAGCAATCATTGTCTGTTGACATAAGTATACATACAATTACTGGAAGTAGACAGCCAGGATGGATGGATGGATGGATGGATGGATGGGTGGATGGATGGATGGATGGATGGATGGATGGATGGATGGATGGATGGATGGATGGATGGAGAGAGAACGAGAGAGAGAGAGAGAGAGAGAGAGAGAGAGAGAGAGATAGATGGGGGTATGAGGAATAATGGGTGCATGTGAGGCAACGAGGACAGACAATCATTTGGGACATCAGAGCACAAGAGGACTCAACTGGATAAAAGGATTTTGTATGTGCCAAAGACGCCCTAACATCACCACCAGAGGTGGGAGGATTGTCATCTCTATACTGTGTGAAAAAACACAGCACAAACATTGCACACAAGCTTCACTCCTACAGTAGCATAACCAGTAAGACGCCCTGAGGGCGAGAGGCGACCTTGCCCTAAAGGTGTCCACCTGGGTGACGACGGAAGACTGCTGGACGAGCTCTGGCGCTTTGGCATGGGGGGTCAGATCAACATAATGAATTCTGTACTGGAGAGACTGGGAGTCTCTCCTACTGAAAAAAGAAGCATTTTGGATCTATGAATTGAGAACCCTTAAATCTTTTGGTATGAATTTGGACCTAGATATCTGACCATGAAATAAAAAGGACGGGGAGCAGAATTATATCGTGTGTGGACATTCCACTTTTTTCTTCATTTAGTCACTTTTTGGGTCCAGCACCGTATTCGGAAACTGGGTTTGTGCATATCGTTTTCCTTCTTTGCATATGAATTCTGTACTGGCTCGTGTCTTGAGTGTACAGTGTTTGATGAGGTCAGATCAACATAATGGAATGTCAGAGCAGGTCAGCTCCATATATGGAGATCTAAGGGTGGCAGTGGGGGAAGTGTCTTGAGTGTACAGGGTTTGATGAGGTCTGGCCATATATGGAGCATGTCTTGAGTGTACAGGGTTTGATGAGGTCAGATCAACATATGGAATGTCAGAGCAGGTCAGCTCCATATATGGAGATCTAAGGGTGGCAGCGGGGGCAGTGTCTTGAGAGTACAGGGTTTGATGAGGGCCCAGGTAGGGCCAGGCCTTAATTTTCGGGCCTGATGAGAACCCTAGGCCGGGCGTGGCTGCACTAATAACTTTGGGGCGGGGCCCGTCAAGAGTTTGAATGGACATGCAGGTATCAGTCAAAAGGGAGACAGATATCGAAGAGGAAGGACGGGTGGGAAAGGATCAACATAATCAATCTCAGAACAGGATAATGGAGATCTAAGGCTTTGAGGTTTGAGGTGAGATGTAGAGTTGCTGGCCGGCTCCATATATGCAGAGGTGATGAATCTTAGGTGATGATCCAGTCATCTCCATGTATAGCTATCCAGGGTTTGATGAGGTCAAACTTTATGCTTCAGCCCATATAATACCTTTTCGGCTAAAATAGTCACTATGTTGACTAAACAATGTAAATTGCTTAACAACCATTTTGTTTTGTTTTTAAATGGGGGACCGCATGTAAATCCGACGGAGCATTAGTCCGACATGCGGACGCATGTCGTACTAATGCCTTCTCCCATGCTTGCGGTTATGGTTAGGTTAGGGTTTGAGGTGGGTTGTCGTTTGTCGGACCAATGACTAGTCTAACTAAAGTACTGCACCCGTATCTCCTGTTAGTTCATCACACCTGGTCACGCCTCGTGACATCAGCTTCGTGCCGCCTCCATAAGAAGATCACTGACCTTGAGTTTGAATCTTTATTTTGGTCCTTTAAAGGGTGCAGTACTTTAGATACAAGTTTTCATAGTAAACTGCGAAATGCGGTCACAACAATCTAACTATAAATGCACCAAGTGTGTGTGTACGTCAATTTTGATGAATTGAACATGGTGGACCCTGTTGTAAACAAGTGTAATGCTTAATTGGGTCGTCCACTCACAGTTAACAGCCTTTGTATTGAGTTTGTGCTTGAAATGTACTGTAATTCTGCAAACTCGAGAACTGTTCGCCCCACCGACTTCAAATTCGACACATGCGTTCCACACCACCACAGGGAGTACAGTGCCCGGTGTCGAGTCGGTCAGCCCCACGGTTGTCCAGAACTGCCACAAAAGGGCAGGGCCCCTGCCCAGTGTCCATAATGGAGCTGGCCTGTTCTGACATCATTCTGATGTCTGCATAGACTCCATATTTGGGCATACCTGACAAATAACTCCATATATGAGCATAAAAGGGACACGGACGTAATATCTGGGTGGGGTATGCATTTCCAACTTGTATCGTTCCAAGTTTTCATTGTGATAAACAGGAATATGTGTGATCCAAGCTGGAACACATCAGATAATTGATTATTTAAGTGGCCCACCCATCTGACCACTGTAAAGAGGTGAGTGGCACGTTGGCACCTGATCCAGAAAAGGTTGGGAACCTCTGATATAAGGTTATTATATGTAACGCTAAGTAAAGCACCTTGATGCGTTGTACAAATAAACTCGCCTTGGCTTGCCTTGCTGATTCTATAATTAAATAGTAACTGTTTGTGTGTGACAGCACCTTACAACTGCTGAAATTACCCTTTTAAGTGTTGTATCTTATTAATGTATTCAGTGTTTAACTGCAAGCATGCGTAAACAAACTCAAATTAAATTCTGAGCTGGTGAGAGAGATGATGAAGGCAGTAAAAGAGCACGGGACGCCGGGACGGGTGAGTGAGAGAGATATAGGGACGAGGAGAGGGAGAAAGGGAGGGGAGGGAGAAAAGGAACAGGTGGGGAAGCGGGAGGGAGGGAGAGAGGGGGGGGGGAGTATAGGGCAAAAGAGGACACCAAGGTCTGAAAACCAAAGTATACTTCTGACAGGCATGGGTTCACCGCCACTTCTAGACAGTCAAGCACCTCCAGGGCCATGGCCTGTTCCCCTCTTGTCTCTCTGTCTCCGTCTCCTTGAAGGAGACAGAGACAGAGAGACTCCTTCCTTTTGTTTTACCTTTCTGTGCACCCATTATCTCCTCACTCTTATTCCATTACTCAATATTATGCATACGTGTTCTATATACTTCTATATCACCACTCCTCAACAATTTTAGCAGCTTGCTTTAGCTAAAACTGCTCTACACATTGTAAAAGCCGCTGGCGGTATTTGTTATTATGTTCGATTAGTAGTGATACATATATATAGAGCTAATTATATCTCTATATATTTATTAGTAGGCTTGCTTAGCTGTACAGGTTATAGGGTCACCTATTATTGCCTGGTACTGTTTGTTGCTTCTGTCCCCTGCAGATGATGAGTGACGTGTCCATAATGTTGCTGTCTTGAGGACGGCCTGGCTTGGAACCTGATCAGCCCTCATTGGCCAAGCCGGTCATGTGACGCACTGGAGGCCTCAGTGTGTCACATTGCCTGGACTTCGAGGAGGACACATTGCTATGCGTGGTCTTCCTTCCAGCCGCCTACATTTGTTATTTTCGTCATGTCTGCTTAGTTTCGTTAGTTATGTGCTGTTCTGCCTACCCTTATAGTTTCACTCCCTTTGGGAAGGAGTGCTAGTTTTGTCCTGCTTAGTTCTGTGTAGTTGCGTGTTAGGGTTCAGTTGTAGTGTCGTATTTGTTGTTCGTTAGGGTTTTGAGTGAGTGTTATCTGTTTGGCCATCATAGCCGTTTCTTTGGTTCACTGCATTCATCAATCCTGTAATGTAAGTGCTCAGTCATTCAGTCCATTCGTCATGCACTTAAGCCACTTTGTATTTATTGTTCTTTCATGCATGTTACGGGCAGTAAACCCCTAGACTTCAGAACAGTCCGTAACAACATTTTTCTACATTCTTGGCTATAGAAGCAGGAAAACTGTTAACCAGGCTATATGCTCTTGGCAGAAACAGCAGATGCTCACAACGTGGCACCGTTTAATGAAAATTATTTTCCAAAGATTTATTTAATAAAGCAAATAGCTATAGAATGAGTCTGCTGTCCGCAGCAGAAGATAAAACAGTCAGTCAAGCCAGATAAAACAAATTCATAATAGAATGCACATTACCAGTAGGCCTATTTTTTGCCCTAAATCCCCCAAAAGGAGATAATTGTGATAGCTAGCTGGCTGCTATAAATTAGGACTCTGTCATTTTCTTGTTTTTGTTCATCGGTCTTGCATATTCTTGCATTTTCTTCCAAATTAGTCACAGAGACCGTCTCCACTCTCCTCCAATCGTCATACTTTGCCATCTGGCGGGGAACAGGGAACAAAAAAGATCTACAACCTCAATTGTTTGCATTGCAAATTTGCAACTCTCTCTCTCTCTCTCTCTCTCTCTCTCTCTCTCTCTCTCTCTCTCTCTCTCTCTCTCTCTCCCCCCCCCCCCCCCCACCAACACACACACACACACACACACACACACACACACACACACACACACACACACACACACACACACACACACACACACAATTTACAATTACAATTTACAATTTAGGCATTTAGCAGATGCTCTTAATCCAGAGCGACTTACATTAAGCAATAACAAAAGCATGGCATACATCACATATATAAAAAGTAGTTATCATGAATCATAAACTAAGAACGTAACAGTGGAGTATCTATGTTAACTATACATACTATACTATATAATATATTATACATGTGTACTATAAAGTGCTATGACTACATAAAGTGCAATTCTAGAGCTGTCTACGTAACAAGCTATAGGTCTGTTTAAAATACTATCTAAGTCTACATAATGTGCTATCTAAGGGGTTAGGCTAGGGCAAGTGCTACACACACACACACACACACACACACACACACACACACACACACACACACACACACACACACACACACACACACACACACACACACACACACACACACACACACACACGTACAGAATATACTACAGTATGTTTTACTGCCGACCCGAGTTTCCCGAGTTATGTTTTATTTGTTTTATTGGGCGATTTTGATAACTTTTTTGTTTTTGCTAATTTGTGATCGGAGTGGCAGGGGCGGTATTGCAGTCGCTGTACCGCACTGTTGTGACGAAAAGAGAGTTGAGCCAGAAGGCAAAGCTCTCTGTCTACCGAGCAATCTTCGTTCCTACTCATAACTATGGTCATGAAGTGTGGGTCATGACCGAAAGAATAAGGTTGCGAATACAAGCGGCCGAAATGAGTTTTCTTCGACGGGTGGCTGGCATCTCCCTTAGAGATAGGGTGAGAAGTTCAGTCACATGAGAAAGACTCGGAGAAGAGTCGATGCTTCTTCGCCTGGAAAGGAGCCAGCTAGGTGGTTCGGGCATCTCGTTAGGATGCCTCTCGGGCGTCTCCCTAGGGAGGTCCTTGAGGCATGTCCCACTGGGAGCTGGGAGGAGACCCTGGGGCAGACCAAGGCGCAGTTGTAGGAAACACATCGACTCACTGGCCTTGGAATGTCTCGGGATCCCCCAGGAGGAAGTCACTAATGTTCCTCTGGAGAGGGAAGTCCCCCGCGACCCGACTACGGATAAGTGGTTGAAGATGGATGGATGGATTTGTAACACATCAAGTCAAGTGACGCTCGCTTGAACGGTAATCGAGTCTTCAATGGAATGCTATGGAGAATGCTATGGAGAAAAACACAGCTGCTTCCTTGTTATCACTGGCGATTATGGAACATTAGGACATTCGATCGCGGCTATTTTAAGGCACACATTCGTGCAATGGAGCTAAGTACACACTCGGTTGATTCTTCAAAGGTTAGTGAAAAACACCGGCAGTGAAGCAGGTTTTAGTATTGATTAATCCGGCAATACATGTGTCACACACACACGCGTGCACTGCACACAGACGCACGCACGCACGCACGCACGCGTGCACACAGACGCACGCACGCACGCACGCACGCACGCACGCACGCACGCACGCACGCACGCACGCACGCACGCACGCAACGCACGCACGCACGCACGCAACGCACGCACGCACACAACTTTGCTTCTTGCTTCTTGCACTATCTATCTAATCTATCTGCTTGCTCTATTCTCTCGCCTGTCTCTCTTCTTCGACGCCTAGCTTTCTGATATTTATTTTCAGTTTCTCTTCTGTTCTTTTCCCTTTTCTCTCTCCCACCACCTTCATCATATTCCCAGAATCCTCATTGATCTGCCCTGGCTCACCATCAAAACACTTCCATGACCGCCTCTTAATTGGCCCTGACACTGCACTATGGCTAATCTATAGCAGCAATCAATTCCATGCTGATGCTTGGAGGGCGGGCCTTCCATGTGTGTGTGTGTGTGTGTGTGTGTGTGTGTGTGTGTGTGTGTGTGTGTGTGGGTGTGTGCGTGCGTGCGTGCGTGCGTGCGTGCGTGCGTGCGTGCGTGCGTGCGTGCGTGCGTGCGTGCGTGCGTGCGTGCGTGCGTCTGTGTTTCTGTAAATGGAATGGGAATGGGAAATAGTGCACATTTTGCACGTTACAATTACACACACGCATGTAATACACACATTTAATCTGGGATGTCCTTCACAAACAACACGACATCACAAAGCCTGACACATACATATGCGTATACTTTGTCGTAAGGTGGTGTCCCGCAGCGAAAATAGCTGATCTACAAGCTCACAAGGTGCCGCGAAACATGCGGCATCACATATCACCAGGCATGAATGTCATATTTGTGGAGGTCATATCAGTTGAATAAACTGCTGATGCTGTCTGTGTAAGGAGTAAGGACTATTTGCAGATAATGAGTTATTCTGCACTATCACGCCACAGTATATGCAAACGCCAACAGGAAGGAGACTGCACAAAATAAAGCGGTATGTTGTCTACCCCTCATCTTTATTTATTATATACATTTATATTTTTAACATTTTCTACTGGACACTTTATCCAGGGTGACTTTAAAGTAGTTCAACAGTTGAGGTCACGCACACGCGCACACACACACACACACACACACACACACACACACACACACACACACACACACACACACACACACACACACACACACACACACACACACACAATTGTTTGCATTGCAACTCTCTCTCTCTCTCTCTCTCTCTCTCTCTCTCTCTCTCTTTTTTTTTTCAAGAATCAAGAAGGTTTATTAGTCACTGCTCATACAGGCACATGCAGCGAAATGCAGTCGTGGTATGGTCTGCAAAACTGTGCAATACAACATAACAATAATTTAAAAAATCACACCCGTGTGAAGTGAGGGGCGCTAATATATTAAAGTCTAACTCATGTTGATATGGTGATGTAATGGTGATGTAAAACAAACGGTGCCAACACAAACATTAAACGCCATTAACAATAAAGAGACAATATGACGTAATGAGTTACATTATTTATAAATTATAAAATAAATAAAGATGAGGGATAGGCGTACCACTTTATCTCAGTGTTCACTTTGCATATCATCATTTGGGCCCCCCTCCTCTCTCTCTCACTGGATGAGCAAAGGAAGAAACTACAACATAACCTTCATATCGTTCAAGGAAACTTTGAGATCACACGCGTGCGTACACACGCACGCACGCACTCACGCAAGTACAATGCACTCTACTACAGATTAGTATATACAAATTGCCTGGAGACAGGCCAGGGGCATAATGAGCGTGTGGCCTCCATCCGGCTGCTGGGTACTGATCAAACTTTGCATTTCACATTGAGTACCTTAAAAAAAAAACATTCTTAATGAGGTGCCTGGTGGCTCAGCTTGCAATTTGCACAGAATGTGTGCTCCTACAGTGAGTGTGAGGACCCAGCTCTAAATCACACTTGTCTCTCCTCTCTCAGCCCTTGCTTTCCTGTCCCTATACACACTGATCTATCTGAAATTAACCATGCAAACTAAATAAATACATACTTTAATTAAGACATAACATACAGAATTACAAAGATTGTGGTAAAGTCTGAAAATAGTGAGGTTATGGCTTAGAGATTCTTTCACATTTACATGTACACAGACAGAAATGAGTGATAACCAAAAACAGTGTAGGCCTATGTTGAAGCAAATGGAGAGCGACTGGAAGAATGAATCAATGGATGAATGAATGAATCAATCAATCAATCAATCAATCAATCAATCAATCAATCAATCAATCAACACTTTCAAACCAACAGAGATAAAACCCAATATGATTTCAGAAATAAAGAATACTTTGATGATAATCATAATGGCCCGGTTTCCCAAAGGACACCTCTTACACCATGGTGTAAGAAGTGGTGTTGCACATGCTCAGTTGCTCCTCTGGCCGCACACAGAAGCCTGTGAACATAGACATTCCGTGCATAGATGTGTCTGAGGCCTGAGGCCTACCATTGCGTGGCACATCCATGCACAGAATGTCTATGTTCACAGGCTTCTGTGTGCGGCCTAGAGGAGCAACTGAGCATGTGCAACACCACTTCTTACACAATGGTGTAAGAGGTGTCCTTTGGGAAACCGGGCCATTGTCTGCATGGAGTGGACCAATTAGGGCTATACTGCCTGGAGCAGAAACTGGCAACGGAAACACAATGTGATTGGCCAAGGAATCAGCAGAGGGGTAGAAAGTGGTGGGCATGTCAGATTATGTATATATATACACACCATGGTGTATACCAACACAACAACCATAACAACAACAGCACCATAAATAGCCATGTGTTGGCCATGTAGTGAAGAGTTAGCTGGAAGCACTCCCACGTCCAGAGGAATTGGAACAACTTTGTGCAGTGTGCTGCAGGAATCTTTGTGGTGACATTGGTATAGACTCTACTACACCATAGAGCCATGTGGGAAACATACACAATTTCAACACAGCGACACAAAGCCTTTGGTATAAGGGGGGCGGCAGTGGCTCAGTAGAGCGGCCGCTTGGGAACCGGAAGGTTCCCAGTTTGATCCTGGGCTTCCCCAGAGTTAGCGCTGAAGTATCCTTGAGAAAGTCACAGAATTGTTCCGATCCATAATCATTACTGTCGCTACCCCACAACTCATTACTGGGGAGTAGATTCTTGACCTTAAAACTCGAGCCCACCATTTTCAACCTGGCATCGCAATTTTAGGGAGATCATTCTTGTCAAAATGTTTAATGCAGCTCGTTGTCAGCTTGTAGATCACCTATTTTGTGTTTAATGTACTAATGTTATAGTCCAACAGCCAGAGGCTATGGATATTTGGGGTCCTTGGCATGGAATAGTTTGGAAATGGGAACCCTGCGCAAAGCCAATGAATAACATATCCAATATCCTTTGCTAAACTGACATACTCATTCTCGTGCCTCCACTGGTTGGAAGTTGGAACACATCCTCTGCAAGAATGACATGCTAGTATATGTCTATTGTGTTTACATTGCCAAGTCTGTTAAGTTCCAGCCCATTGTGGTCAGGGGTATAAGCATGTGGGACTACAGCCCATTGTGGTCAGGGGTATAAGCATGTGGGACTACAGCCCATTGTGGTCAGGGGTATAAGCATGTGGGACTACAGCCCATTGTGGTCAGGGGTATAAGCATGTGGGACTACAGCCCATTGTGGTCAGGGGTATAAGCAGTGGGACTACAGCCCATTGTGGTCAGGGGTATAAGCAGTGGGACTACAGCCCATTGTGGTCAGGGGTATAAGCAGTGGGACTACAGCCCATTGTGGTCAGGGGTATAAGCAGTGGGACTACAGCCCATTGTGGTCAGGGGTATAAGCATGTGGGACTACAGCCCATTGTGGTCAGGGGTATAAGCATGTGGGACTACAGCCCATGCAGGTTAGGCCTCCCCTGTTGGGTTCAGAGACACCATGCAAGGTGGAGGACCTTGGGAGGGGGGGGTGGGCTTT
This sequence comes from Electrona antarctica, assembly GCF_951216825.1. Classification (NCBI taxonomy): domain Eukaryota; kingdom Metazoa; phylum Chordata; class Actinopteri; order Myctophiformes; family Myctophidae; genus Electrona; species Electrona antarctica. The sequence goes on along the minus strand of NC_136809.1, from coordinate 36,445,278 downwards.
CAGAAAGGCTTTTAATGGAGTGGCACCAATAAGAGGATGGGCATCTGTTGACCAGACATGGGCAGCAGCCAAGAGCAGAGAAACCTCCGTGGGATAATAGGATTGTTATTGAGCGCAAACGCTGCCGCGGCAAGAGAAGAATGGCTCCTGCTACGCTGCAGAACCGCTTGTCTCTTTCACTCGGTCTCTATCCTTTTCTCTTCCCTCTTTGTGGTTTGTAACTCAGCTTGATTGCAGTCTTATCTCTAACCATTGGTGCGTTACGTTCATTTACATTTTTTGGCATTTAGCTGACATTCTCATCCAGACAGGGTGAATTACAGTGAGTGCAATGGTAGAGCACAATTTAATTCCTACATCGGCAACATTACAAGCACCCACTAGAGACAAGAGAAAGGCACAAAGCCAAGCCGCGGTGCCTCTGCGAGAACTGTAACAAATGTTCCTGTCATCTATAAGAGACATAGTAACGACCAACACAGGGAAAACTCTCTCATAGAACTTCTTGTAAAATATCAATACTGCTTTTGCATTATTGAACCAATTCTTCACACTCTGACGTGTCTAGTTTGCTGTGCCAAATAAGTCACGGCACAAACACACACACACACACACACACACACACACACACACACACACACACACACACACACACACACACACACACACACACACACACACACACACACACACACACACACACACACACACACACAAAACAACAAACACAAAACTGCCATGGGTATCAAGTCCTATAACCTCATCTCCATACATTATGTTGCATCCAATTGTTCTCGGTGCGTTCCACAGACAACATTTGCATAATTCTAATTTACATGGCTGTTTGTTTCCTGATTGGCCAGAGTGCCCCTACCCCAATTTAATCATTCCTCTGGATGACCTGATCTTAATGGCCCTGATTTACACAATCATATGCCTTACCACTTACAGTGGCAGCTGCCTCCATATCCAATCAGCGAGCTCGTTATGAGTCCATTTCACTAACTAATGACATGTGGGAAATGATTTGTCATCATTTCAGCTGTCACTGCCATGGTTGAAGGGTCCATAATGGCATATTTAGGGCTGCGTGTGACTGACAAATCTCATAAAATCGCATTAAAATGCCAACAAGTGTGGAGTGGTCACAGATTTTTCAGCAATGTGGCGAGCGAAAAAAAGTAAGTAAGGAAGTATTAATAAAAAGATTAGATTTGGGAAAAGTGAAGAATTGGCTGCCTCACTCCATGCATATGCCATTGGCCATTGAGGAGAGAAACGGATGAGGGTGGACTGACAGAATTGTGTTCATTTTTAGAGTGGGATAGGACGATCAGCTAATTTGATACTCTTGTCCAGTGATGGAAGAAAAGTATTGGCACAAAAATGTGCTTTAAGTACCAAATGTATAAAATGTATACGTATGCAATGCAAAGTGACATGCTGAGAGTGAGAGCTTGTATTTAAGTCAAGTGGGGCGGCAGTGGCTCAGGGGTAGAGCCCGACCGTTTTGGTGGTCACCTTATCACTTAAAACTATATGAATCATCCTTTAGTGTTTAAGTGTCCTTGAGCCTGCCTAATTGCTCCCGATGAGCAGGTTGGTGCCTTGCACACTTTCCTCCGCCATCGGTGTATGAATGGGCGAATGGAATGCACAATCTATGTAAAGTGCCTTGGATAAAGGTGCTATACTGTAAATGTACCATTTACTGTACCATTTATTTGCCATTTAAAGTAAAAGCAACACACATTTCTACTTAACTCTTTTTTGCCATGCTACTGTAGGTGCATGGCAGCAGAGTGTAGCTAAGCCTTACCAGGGGATTCTTTGATTTTTTCTGATCATTTCCTGTTTACCAGCCTCCAGACCACCAGACCAAGGATCGGCTATAGCATTAGCTCATGCTGTTTATCTTTCGCCGGAAACGTAAACATGTCGGGAGCGATGCGTATTACCAGAGTTATAAGGCTTTGAAAATCCTACTTTGAACGGAGGTCTATGGGACCGTGTGCAAAGATCCTGTTGCTGGAGGTGACGGAGGCGTTGCCTAGCAACCGGACCAATATTAAAAGCAGATTTTTGTCCCATAGGCGGGGGGTACGAATAGAGTTAATTAGGCTACAGTACTTAAAGAGTAAATTAACTTTACACACCACTACTCTTGAGTGAAGGACACCTGATGCCCGGTTCAATATACTATTATCTGTGAGATAAATGAACACCCTGCTCGTGGCCTCTGGAGCCGCTAGACGGTCTAAAACCCGTTCTTACAATGCTATGCAGCTGATTCAATATGAGGAATACAACCTGATGAAGGTGCAATGCAACACAGGGAAGCTCCAGTTAGCTCCCTTGTGCTCTGTTCTCTTATTGATACATTCAAGTCTATCAAATGCGTTTTATACAGTATCACTACAGGGAGTCTTTTCTGCTGTTATATAAGATTGGCAGAGAGGTACGGTTTGAGGCGGTTTTGTTCAATCGTATAACAAAAAGGCTTCAATCAATCTCTCCCACAAGGACGGACAGATAAGCCATTGCATATCCAGAGGCATATACAGGATGTACAGCCATGCCCTGGGCTCTCTCGCTGTCCTATGGGAGGCCGAACTGCTCTGTACCTGAGAAATGAGCACAGGGCTTTTCCTTCTACAGTATACTTTTTGTCAATTCTTCACTTTTGTTCTTTCCCTCCTCTGCTGATTTGTGTCAAAAGTCCCCCCCCACCCCCCACCCCCCTCCAATATTCCTTAACCAGGGATTATAATGCTTGCACGACAGTATTATCATCTGTCACCGTGCAGCCTCCATGCAAAGGCCTTGTGTTGCACTGCGTTGCGTTGTGTTGTGTTGCACTTGAGGAGTTGTGTCGAGTTGTGCTGTCGCATCGTGCCATGTGAGATTTCATTGCGATGCGTTGCATCACCATCACATTGGTATATCTCACACTACACTTTCTGTGGGTTTCACAGTTGTTGTTGTTGTTGTTGTTGACATACTATAACTGCACCACCTCCACTGAGCATGTGTACGAAAGCAAACACATTATTAACCCATTAAAACCATCCGTCAGGTAGAAACCTCATGTTACTTCAGTTACTTTTCAAGATTCAGTAGCAGATCTACAAGCTCAAGATGTGGTGCTTTGCACCGCTTATCGAGCTTGTGGATCTGCTACGTTTGATGATTTTGTGTGACACTGAAGTGGGGTGTTAATTAAAATATGGACATAAGAGGTTTTTGTGCCCGACAGCAATAAGCAACATAGGTTTTTCAGAAATCAGCTTTAGAAAGTAATTTGTAGAATCAGTCTCAGGTCTTAATGGGATAATATCAGCCAAGAAAGGATAATCATCATCAAATCTATTCTGTACAGCTCAGCTAGTTGCAAACGTCTCTGTTCCCTCTATGAAACTCTGTTGATTAACCACATGAACCCTATAGGGTCCCTATATAGGGCCCATGAATTTGTGGGCAATATCATAATAGGCAAGCATTATCGGCCATAATATTGGCCAATTTGCCGAAAATGCCAGATCTATAAGCGTGTGTTGTGAGCAGTCTGGACAAGAGTTGGGGAGATATAAACAAAGCACACTAATTAAAATAATTCAGATATGAATCAACATCATACTATTGTATGTTTATGGTATCTCAATGTGCAGGTTGGTGCCTTGCATGGTTTCCACCACCATCAGTGTATGAATGTGTGCGAGAGTGTGGGTGTACTGTATAATATGTAAAGCACTTTGGATAAAAGCACTATATAAATGCACCATTTACTATTTACCAGCATGTATTGTGCATTTGTACACACACACACACACACACACACACACACACGCACACACACACACACACACACACACACACACACACAGACACACACACACACACACACACACACACACACACACACACACACACACACACACACACACACACACACACACACACACACACACACACACACACACACAGTGATTAGAGTTGAAGAAGGCCACTCGGCCGAAACGTCCATTGGTCTGTTGAAAATCGAAATAAACAAGAATTCTAAAGGATAACGTGAGTGCTGGTATTTATTCCTTCAGTGTACACACACACACACACACACACACACACACACACACACATACACGCACACGCACGCACACGTGCACGTGCACAGTAAATACTATGCACACAAACGATTAAACAGTTGCACAGCGTGTTCCACTTGTCACCTTCTGTCTCCAATTAAATTAAATGAACGTGCAACACACACACACACACACGTTTGAATTACTATACCATTTGTGCGTACCATCCTTTTAGGACAGCACTGGAAAATAGGGTGCTGGGTGGTGCAGTGGTAAAGTCACTGGCCGCCTCCACCACAGAGGTGGTGGGTTTGAATCCACCGTGTCCACCGAATCCACCGTGGATTGTCGAGCATATATGCAAACACAATTGGCCCGTGTTTGGGGGAGAGAAGCCTGTGCAGGGAGGGTACTAATACGGGCTGATGCGGCACCTGTCAGCAGGGTTAGTGTTGAGCAGGAGGAGCTCTAGTCATGTCCTCCCGGTGGGGGCTCCTCACTGGCAGTTGAGTTAGTAGGATAACCCTAGCCCTAACAGCAGTGACAACACAGAAATTGGCTATATAAGAGTGGTGTAAGGTCTTATATAGCCTGTCTGACGTAATGAAATCATGTCTGACGTAATGAAATCACACCCGGGTGAACAGGGTGAACATAGCAACCATGCTAATTTTTTCTGCACAGACTAACAAAGCCAGTTGTAGGAGTGGTTTACACCACTCAAAAATGTAAAAAATATTACATTAAGCAGATGTACAAGCGAGTATTGTGAGGTTGTAGATCTATTTGTCGGTGCTTTGTGACATCGGTGTATAATATAAAATAACTGCATCCCCCTGGTCAGCCGGGGCGCCTGATGGAGGGAAAAGGAACTGGTTGGAATAACGCGTTCCTTCCACGTGCTGCGTCTTACCAGAAAAAATGAGGTGATAAGAAGCGACCTGCTCAGTGCTTACTCATCATGCATTGAAGGAAGTATGAGCTCAGTTCGAGGATCTCCCCAGGTTAACAGTGGGAGAGTAGCGCCCAGTGATTACAACTTAGGCAAGTGGCACCGGGTGAAACACACACACACACACACACACACACACACACACACACACACACACACACACACACACACACACACACACACACACACACACACATCACACTGACTGCAGTGTGATGTACAGTACAGTATGTGCGTCTGTGTTTGCGTGTTTGTTCACACTACATTAGTCCCAAGGGAAATGAGTCAGCGATGACTTCAATCTGCTCCGTGGAGTGAGTGTGCATATTTCCATGAGGGAGTGGCATGCTGTGTCTCTCCCTCAGTCCCAATTTCATTATGCACACCCACGTATTTGTGCAAGTTGGTAAATAGCAAACATTTTATGCTGCAGTAGTTGTACTGGCGTGGGTGGAAAGGGTGAATAATTCACTTGATGAGTGTGAAAGTGAAACAGAGAGAAGGAGGGGAGAGAGCAGAGGTGGAAGAAGTACAGTAAGATCCAATTTCAGTTTTTACTCAGTAAAAGTACAGTAGCAATACTTTGCTGTACTCCAGATCATAATACACTGTCACACAAAAGTATCAAAAGTAGCAGATATGAGGTTACCACCCGACAGAGACAAATACCACTATAGCCTATAAAAATACTCGTGAGTAAAAGTACTAAAGTATTATGGGATCAACACACCTTTTCAGACTCAATTTTAGCCCATAGCACTTGCCGTAGCACCTGCCCTATAGCCTCGACGACTTACAGGCATATATGCGTAGGCTCAACTTATGTAACTTAAATAGCATTTTATGTAGACATAGCACTCTATAGTGTATATACACTATAGAGTGTATATACACCGTTCAGTAGATACTGAACGGTTGCGAGGAGTTGCATGACGACCCATTAGTGTGGTTTGGGCCATTGAATTGAACCAGTTACAGTAAATCACTTGGGTCGACTTGGGTCGACGTTCAACAGGACATATCACACCGCTGGGACGAATGCAAATACCGTCTCGTCCCATCTCGTGGATTGGGCTTTAGGTTCTTAGCTTATGTATGATTCATGATGACTATTTTTATGTATTTGATGTATTAACATGTTTTCTGTTCTCGCTTACTGTAAATCGCTCTGGATAAATTCTGCTAAATTCCTAAATTGTAAATTGTAAACACAGTACGAAAAGTAAAAAGTAGTCGCTATATTTTCAAAAGCACAATGTACACAATCTTTTCAAAAATTCTACAACCTCATGACCCGTTTGTAGATCGGCCATTTTTGAATAGACTAATGGTTTTAAATAATTGTAGGGGAGCAAAAAGTACAAATTTGCCTCTGAGATGTAGAGGAGTAGATATAAACTATTGAAAAAATTGAATACTCGAGTAAAGTGGGAAAAAAAATACCTCTAAAGTGTACATAAGCGCCAATTGAGTGTACTCATTATATACCTTTATTGAAAGGATAAACCCTTGAGATGTCACATCTCATTTTCGAGGGGGTCCTCAACACAAATGAACAGTACATACAATACATACGGTACAACAACAGTACGTCCATATATACACACAAAACAAAACAGAACAAAACAAAAGCTCTCCCAAAGATAGCAACTCCCATCACACCAATTCAACCCATAAATAGCAGTTCTTGTGGAAAAAACTGCATACTGAAAGCACAATAGAACCATGAAAATGAGCAGAGTACATACATGCGGTACATGCGGTACCAATAAGCAAATGTAATAATAATAATAAGCATAATAAGCAGAGCTAATAATAATAAGCAGAGTATACATGCATATAGGAGAAAGAGAGGCAGTACATAGTTTGTTGTGAGAAGACAATGCAGCCCAATATACTCATATACAGTATACTTTATACCAGTTGGAAGGAGAGGGAGAGAGAGAGAGAGAGAGAGAGAGAGAGAGAGAGAGAGAGAGAGAGAGAGAGAGATAACAGAGCAGGGAGATGTGTTGACATGGGTGTGAATGTAACGTGTGAACTTGCGCGCTTGTTCACCTTCCTGTCACATGACTCTTGAGGATTGCAGCATTCAATACCATAAATAGAACACACACACACACACACACACACACACACACACACACACACACACACACACACACACACACACACACACACACACACACACACACACACACACACACACACACACACACAGGATTTCCATTTAGACTATTCTACCATGTGAGTAAAAATGATGGATTATTGCCAATTAATCACATCTCGTAATCTTGTGGATGGCACAGCAGGGTACAGTAGCTATTCACGAGATTATCCCGTTCTGACGCAGATTTGGTTAAAAAAAACTATTTAACAAAAATATTTAAATAGGGCCTATATAGATACAAGGGTTTTGCATGCCTGGCAGCAACAATATGTTTGCAATATAGCGAGGGTTATTGACCAAGAAATTGCTACTGTTTGGAAATGTCATCTCCGAAGGGACATGAGATTATTGCCCGTGACTGTGAGGAAGTGGCATTGCAATTCAAAACTCTTATAGTCTTATTGCCTGCTTGTGGTGTTGTTGGCAGTATGGGAAAAGTATAAAGTACTCATTATGCAGAATGTCCCATTTCAAAAGTTTTCAAATGTATAAATTGTGTAAGAATCTTTTGAAAATAGCAGATATGCAAGCTCACAATGCGACGCAACGCGACACATGGTGAGCTCAGCTGTAGATCGGCTATTTTCAAATGGCCGAAATGTATATAGCCTACTGTAGGTAGATTAAGTTTCAAATAATTGTAGTAAGTAGAGTAAAAAGTAAAATAATACTAAGTATAGAGTAGTAATTAAATTAAAAGTCCAGTCACTCTGGATAAGACACCTTTGTCAAGATTTAATTCAAAGGGCCATTTCATCTGTAGGCTAATATTCCTAAATTGGTCTCCTTTTTGTTTCTAGTCAGTTTAATGTGCCAACTATATGAAAAGCATTTACAAACTTTGGAGTAATATATTCACAAAATTAACCCTCACTCTAGCTAAAACGTAAAAAAAGGGGGGGGGGCTATCATAAGGCGGCAAAATCTATGAAAAACGTGCATGGGTATTATTTTAAACACATTCATGCATGGGACATGTGAGAATGGTTCAATGGAGAATAATAAATAATTTAAAAAAAAAAGCCCATTGTGGGTGTATGGTATTTTTCAAACACAGGTGAAATTAACCCTCGCCTGTAGGAAAAACCAGGGATGTGGGCAGGGAAACAAACCTACCTTCTATGATGTCACTGAAGCATCATGAAGGTATGAAAGACCCACCCACCTCAGACATCAGCAACATTATGAAAATTATAAAAAAAATATAGCCAGGCTAATTGTCTGGGTGAAAATAGTGTTCTAAGGTTAATGATGTTTAGAACACATGAAGAAACACTTTCCTGGGGTTTGTATGTGTGTAATTTGTTGACATTTAAAAAAATGTGGTCTCACTTCCTTCCTGGACTACAAAGTCACACCTCCATGCAGCCTCCCCCCTCTCCACAAGGAGGGGAAGCGCACTAAAGCATTATGGGCATTGTAGGAAGTCAGCAATCCAGTCAAACACACATACTTCATTTTTTTTCTGGCCATAGGGTGCAAATTTCAAATCGTGCTACTGTTATCTACTATACAAATAATAACATTGAGTGACTGCAGTTTCTTCCAGCTGTGAAATATTCCTTTAATGGGTTAACAAAACTTACGTCTACTTTTTGTAGAAGAGAAGTAAAACATTTGCTTCTAACTGCCCGTCAGTACTGTAGTGGCCTTGCGAAGACAGAGAGGAGCTAATAGGTGAGGTTGGTGTAGAAAGAAAGTCTGACAGCACAGTACACCCCAGAACACGCACCATAAAGCAAGGACATATAAATGCCTCCTATGCACACAGACAGTGCATCAATCTATTTTACTGCTCCATATATCACAGGAATCATACTAATGCAGTGTTTTAATAGCATCGGGTCAAAGTAAACTCAGCCCTGAATAGTAAAAATCACACCCGTGTGAAGTGAGGGGCGCTCTTGTCATCGTACAAATATTTGGCGGACATTGGACCTAATTTCTCCTTTCATTGTCAATGGCAAATATTGAGACGTGTGGGGACATAATTTACGTCATATTTTACATAATTTCCCATTCATTGTCAATGGCATTTAATGTTTGTGTAGCCACAAATTTACGTCATATTTGGCGGACATTTGACCTAATTTCTCCTTTCATTGTCAATGGCTGCAAATATTGAGACGTGTGGGGACAAAAGCTGTAGGAGGGGCCCCTCAAAAATCACACCCGTGTGAAGTGAGGGGCGCTCTTATCATCACACATCATCTCATTCTGGCCAATCACAATTTGCGTCCTCACTTTTGTCTTCAATGTTTGTTTACACACTTTTGTCTTCAATGTTTGTGTTTACACACTTGTGTTGATGGGCATAGGAGGGGATAGTGCTCCTCAAAAATGTATATTTCATATAAAACCTATAACCGTAATATGAAATTAAAGTTGAAAGTTAAAAGGAAATGTTGAGAACAATTAAAACTCCAAGCATCATCATCTGGTTGATCAGACCATTTTGTCAGGTATGTGAGGCTGAATTAATTTAAAATGTCCTGTCCAGGATTGTGAGCAACAGTAGCAGGTAATGGGCAGAATGTGCTGGGCTTGTATCTGCTTCTTAAGTTGTATGGCAGTGTCAAGCTTAAATTTAACCCATTATGACCTGTGGCCAATATTGATTGTATCACACTATTTATACCTCAGGCTCACTTCTTGTCACAATGCTGAGGAAGACCTATTAAGTCGAAACACGTCTGCTGCATCTGTCAAAAACCATGTCAAAAGCACATTCATTGTGTGCTGGCTATTTCCTCACTTCAAGACTAAACCATGTCAAAAGCACATTCATTGTGTGCTGGCTATTTCCTCACTTCAAGACTTTCATCTAATCTGCTTTGCAGTAATTTCTTGCCAATTCTACGAATCTCTTCAAAAACAGTAGTTTTCAAACTTTTTTCTAATTCTAAATTACAAAAAAAATCACTTCCAAGATTTCTTCCTAACATTTTCAAAAATTGCAGATTTACAAGCTTGCAGTGTGGCACAAAGTGACGCGCTCTGAGCGTTTGCCATTATTTAACAGCCAACGCTAAAATCTAAATTGACGCTTTCCCGGTTAAATGGGTTAAATAACGCCCAAGAACACAAGATCCAAATTCCTCCTCATGCTATTGCTGCCCGGCAACAAATACAGCTTCCGCAAGTTAGCAATTAAGAGTTTGGACTAATACTGCTTAGCAAAAAACAATGACTTCCCGGGAAGACAAAATAATCGTTTGGGGCAAAGAAAGTCACTGTCTGGTGGTCTTAAAGGCTTAAACCTTCAAAACCTTGTGTGGTTCAGAACTGCTTACAGCAGGAGCTTTGGGGTCCTTGTGCATCGCTCACTGGAAGGTCTCTGCTGCATGACGGAGAAAAAGAAAGGACATCTGTAATAACCAATAGGTTCTCATTGCACTGCTAGACGCCGTGCACCCAGATGACACTGCCAATACTGGGGGGCTGTATTAAAAAATGATGAAGCGTGCCATAAGAATGACACATAATGTGTGTGTGTGTGGAGGGGGGACAAAACCAAGCAATAAGAAAGAAGAGTAGAAATATTGAGGAAGAGAGTGGGTTGGAGTGGGGTGAAGGGGTACGGCAGTGGGAGAAGGAGGGAAATGAAAAGCTGAAGGAATAAACAAAGCGAGCTGGATGGGAGAAAAAGATTGGTGAGAAGATGTGTCTTATATTGTTTGTGTGTGCGTGTGCGTGTGCGTGTGCGTGTGTGTGTGTGTGTGTGTGTGTGTGTGTGTGTGTGTGTGTGCGCGCGCGTGCGCGCGTGCATGTGTTTGTGTTTTCACATATTCTAGTACACACGACGAGAAGCCAGCTGGCTCGCCACACTGATCACTGCTCAGCTAAGTCTACACTTTTATCAACTCCCCCCCCCCCCCCCCACACACACACACACACAATAGTTGACAATAGTTGACTTCTCCTCTTCCTCCTCTTCCTCCAGCTCATTACCGTAGCCCTGCTTGTTCTTCTCTTCATATCCGCAGCATTTTGTTTACTGTGCTAATCTACCGTCTCATTTTGGAGGGAACCAGGGCTATAGGCTGATGATAATGACGTTGTAATTAGCTGATTAGGAGTGGAGAGCTCATTAAGAATGCTAGCCAGAAGAGACACTTGATTAGATAATCGCAATCACGTGTCTTTGAATATTGATGCAAGTCACATTGTGGAATCATCAAGCTCTGTGTGTGTGTGTGTGTGGGTGTGTGTGTGTGTGCGTGTGTGTGTGTGTGTGCGTGTGCGTGTGCGCGTGTGCGTGTGTGGTGCGTGTGCGTGTGCGTGTGTGGTGCGTGCGTGCGTGCGTGCGTGTACATGAGCATGTGTGGCATGAATACGAAGCAAATCATTTTACATTCATAGCAGAAGATTTTCCACATTGATATTTTGTCCTCACCTCTCACAAAATGAAAGCAAACAAGGATCTCTCCATATACTTATTACATTTTCAATACATAGCTAAAAAACACACAGGTATTCTGAATACCCTTTGGCTGACACTCCCAGGTCTTTATTGCAATATTTACTCTATCTCCTCACAGTAAATAAGTAATATTATATAATGTAACGGCTACTTCCAGTAGAGAATGCTTCCCATTGTGCTTAGGTCTGTGTAGTCTCGCGTAGATTTCACAATCTCCGAATGCTATATGGAGTCTGGGACTATAGCCCCCATGAGCTGAGTAAGGAAGCTGCCATTTTCGTTCACGAAAAAATATTTTTAAATATCTTTACATTTTATTTCTGTATTTTCTTTTCTGCTAAGCAACACGCTATACAGTATATGCTTAGATGATTTCTATTTATATTAGGATAAATTTGCGTGACTGTAAAGACGAAACGGTGGGGAGGAGGGGAGGAGTCTCCACTTCCGCTTTATATTTTACTCATGATAGCTCTTCCATTGCTCCAGACTGTATGATGGAAGCATTTGGAAATTGCGGAGGCAACAGTCTGGTAATGCCAGACTAAGGTCTGTGTTAACCCATTAAAGGGAATACCACTCATTTTCAACATTGAGCTACTGTATGTCAATCGTATGTTTGCTTCATCAGTGGTGCTTAAACGTTTTCCAACGTCAAGTGGCCCACTTGGTGGGCCTTGCTAATATTGTAAGTGGATGAACAACACTAACAATGAATTGCTATTATAACATGAATTGTGATACTGACAAAGTATACTATGTTAGTTACATTTATCCAAGCTGGATCGCAATCTATTGATTGATCATTCAAATAAGCACGCTCTACAAATGCACGCTGCCCACCCATCTGACCATTGGTCACGGTCACATACTGTAGGTGACGTATAGGTCATCGTCAGTGTTTTGAATGGGATGAGGGCAGCGCTGATGGAGGAGATCAGTGAACATTTAGGGAGGTTGCGAGCTGCAGCATTCTGGACCAGTCAAAGGGGTTGAAGGGGTTTGAGTGAGCATGGAGGGGTTCCAATGGAGATGACTGAGGCTTGGATAAGGAGCTTGGATAAGCTTGGATATTCAGTGCAGGGGTTTAGCCAGCCATGTTTGTATCCATCCGTCTCTGAATAAATTACACTCCAAACTCCTTTTTGAATAAATCTTGTTGTGGCACATGAAGCCTAATTTATGCTCAGGAGAAAACGCATCGGTATGTTTTTCGGTTGAAAATGTGTCCTTTTTGGTGAGTGACAATGCCACACTCCACACTTTCACTGAAGCATAAAGTGCGTACCCTTAAAGCACTCAAGGAGAATATGGCACACCACTGCCACAATTATAACTCTGAGAAACATTATACAGTTACCAGGTCCAAGTTAAGAGATGCTCATTGCAATTTACAATTACAATTTCGGCATTTAGCAGGCACTCTTAATCCAGAGTGATTTCCAGCAAGCAACAAAAACACAAGGTTATACATAAAATGCTTAGGCCTAGTTCACACCTACACAACAAATGTTCGGTCCGTGTGTGATGCCTGATTGCTTTTTGATTGCTGCTCCAATTCATTTTCAATGGGAGTCACATGGTTTGACCAAACATTTTTGTTTGATGAGGGGGGAGCAATCAGCCATCAGCCATCAAACACAAATGTTTGATCAAACCATGTGACTCCCATTGGAAAAGCATTGTGGTGGCCCAAAAAAACAAAAAAACGACCAAACATTGCTTGATTGGTTGCTTGGTTTGACCAAACAAAAATGTTTGGTCAAACCATGTGACTCCCATTGAAAATGAATTGGAGCAGCAATCAAAAAGCAATCAGGCATCACACACGGACCGAACATTTGTTGTGTAGGTGTGAACTAGGCCTTAGTAATCTTCGATCATACAGTAGGTAAACCAATAACATCATCAGTCTAAATAGTAGCCTAAGCCTATAATATTAAAAATCACACCCGTGTGAAGTGAGGGGCGCTCTTATCATCATACATCATCTCTATACCGGCACAATTTGCGTCCTCAGCTTCGTCATCAATGTTTGTGTTAAGCAATGTTTGTGTTTACACCAACACTCAAAAACGTCCATTCATTGTCAATGGCATTTTATGTTTGTGTTAGGAAAGAACACACCAAAAGCTGGACATAGGATCCCCTCAAAAACTGCTGGGTGAGAACATGGTAAGATGAGCCACCCCATGTTTAAGAAATCCCAAAAACAATATGGAATATGCAGTAGGCCTACCAGTTATAGGATTTTTTTTAACATAACAGCAGCCGTGTTATAGTTTATATGTTGAATGAACTAATAGCAAAAATGGCACGCACGTCGCACGCACCCACGCACGCACGCACGCACCACATGATGGCTTTCTTATGTAATATAATAATAGAGAGAAAAAAGTTATGTTTTTCATAGAATGGAAACGTATGAGCTTTAGCTTTTAGTTGTGCCAAATTAATTTTCTTTGATCAATAATTTGTGAATCGAAATGCTATTTCATCTAGGGGTGCACTAAAACCTGACCTACACGTACATTGTTTCATTATTGTACTGAAAGTAGTAGCCTATTTCTCATGCGAAATGTAAAACAATGACTCATCTTAACCCATTTCCCCTACAGGTTATTCACTGAGTTACTCATGGAGGAACAAAGGCAATCTCCATTTCTCTGCTCCGCCCCACCGGGGTTCACAATAATGGACTATTTCTTTGCATAGAAGTCTGACAGCAGAGATATTTAGCCAATGCATGCAGGCATGAATTTGGAATTGCAGTACTTTTACAAGATAATCCCGTCTTTGCAGACTCATATAGCAAGTAGAGAGAGTCAAAGTTGTTGAATGGAAACACTGAAAACAAGGAAGAAGTATAGTTTCCCTTTCTTTCTGCCTCAAGAAAGAGAGTGAGAAAGAGAGATACAGTATGTCAAGTCCTGGATTCAAACTCCAAATCACTAAAAAGGGCTATTCAGTGGAGCACAAATCTCTGCCCAAAAGGCTTGCCCAAGTAATAATGGGACAAGTGTAAAGTCTTAAAGGACCAACCTATCTTCATTTAATTGGTCCTCAATAATGATCATGATTAGACATGAGTCTGTGTCTCATAGGAAGGCTGTGGGCAGTTCAGAAACCCGTCCACCAGTGACATCATCATTAGGTAGATTTTTTGTAAAAAAAATATTTCGATTTATTTGTATTATCGTGAGAACGATGACTTCCATTTTTGTAACTTTTCAGGAATAGAAAGCCTGCAGTTTCTATTATTTTGGATTCCTCATCGATGATGTCACTGGTGGACGGGTTTCTGAACTGCCCACAGCCCTCCTACAGGCAGAGTAGAAAAAGATTTGTGGCATTTTATCATGAACATTAGTGAGGACCAATTATATGAAGATAGGTTGAAAAGTGGTCGGTCGGATGCATTAAATGGTAAAATGGTGCACTAAAATATAGCACTTTTATCCAAAGCGCTTTACATAGTTTGTGCATTACATTGACTAATTCACTCATTCACACGCACGCACGCACAAAATCAAGGCATATGTCCTCAGTCACGAACGATACAACAAGCATG
>NC_136809.1:36340080-36427580 GCF_951216825.1 Electrona antarctica | reverse complement strand
GCCGGTCTCTCACACATTAAGGACAACAACACAGTGACACACGGTCTCTCACACATTAAGGACAACAACACAGTGACACCTGGTCTCTCACACATTAAGGACAACAACACAGTGACACCTGGTCTCTCACACATTACATGCAAAGCACAAGCAGCAGGTATACACTCAGGTGCATGCATGGACCGTTTGTCTTGACCTCCACGCCTTTGACCCTCGCTCCCTAACACATGCCATCCCACACACAAACGGCCATTATGTAAACACACTCTCATATACAGTGTGTGCACGCACCCACACACACACAGACATTTTTACATTTTGTTTTACATTTACACATTTCCGGAACATTAAACATGCACGTTTTCCACCCGACAGTGGCAATATAAAAAGGTATACACTTGAGGATGAATGTTTCTTCTCAAGCTGTTTGTTGGTCTCAAATTAAACAATGGCACGCAGAGCTCAACGCTGTAAAAGTCACAAAGCAACTTCAAAGTAGTGACTCATAATAACGTCACGCAACACCTTTATAATAACCGTGACTCATAAAATAACAGAAAACATGTCCTTTTTTAGCAGATATAAATACGCTGTGTAGTGTGTACCCTCAGCTGGCATACACGCCACGGATCACAATTCTCAATTTGTGGTCTGCAAGGTAAGTGGGCCCCCAAATATTGGCAAAACCCTATGATTTTGATGAGAATGTAACATTCATATTAAAAAGTGATACTTAAAGTATACTATGTTAGTTCCGTTAATCCAAGCTGGAACAATTGATGGAATCGATTGATTGATCATTAAAATAAACATGCATAAAAATGCACACAGCCCACCCATCTGACCACTTAACACGCCGGCCATTCGGTTGCCGTGTTGAGTGGTCGGATGGGTCACGGTGGGCAGACTGGGCACATCGCGACACGTGAGACAGGTTTCATATGTTCTAAGTGGGTCCCGTAATCCAGAAAGGTTGAGAACAACTGAAGGATAATCTCGATGGAACTGGTGCAAACAGAACCGCAATACTGGAATTATACAGGAGGATACTGCAAGACAAGAGACAGCTGGCTAAACGCACAACTCTGCCAAATTCAGAACACTGGGAGCAGTGGTTAAGTACCCCCGATACCAGCACAGACAGACACGTCCATTAAAGATGTACTGACTGTGCATTTTAACTAGTAAATTTAACTCTCAGAATTAAAATAACACTGAGGATTTTGCAGTGTAGAGCAGTGGTCCTCAACAGGCGGACCGCGGCACACGACCGGACCGCGGCACACCTCTCTGCGGACCCTGGAGAAATTATAGAAAAAAGAGAAGAACAAAAGTCATCGCGACCACGAGTTGAATTCTCCGTTGTATTCGCTGAATGCCGAGCAACGCAACTGAATATGGACCGACTGTTTGTGTGCGTGCGTGTGTGCGCCTGTGTATTATGGGCCGGCATGTCATGATGACAATGTTGCACTGATTGGCTCACTAGCTGTTAGCTGGGGTCGCCGTGACAGGAACTGCCCATAGATCCGAAGTCCCGTTAGTCCGAACATGCATTAAGGTTGGCGAACATGCACTGCCCCCGTGCTTGCGGTTATGTTTAGGTTAGGGTTAGAGATAGGGATAGTAATTTCGGACTTCTGACTAGTGACACAGTCACACATTCGTGTGCAGCACGCATCAGCCCAATAATACACAACCATTCAACAGTTACAGAGCGTGTGTATGGGGGCAGACGCATGCATTGCTGCACGGCACGGCACGCATGGTGCTCGTTGTGTGATTGCAGCTTCAGGTTAGCGTTAGCACACAGAGAGATGTGGTAGTTTTTGATTTTCCAGTGCAGCCAGACTGTGCAGCAGAGTGTGTTTGCTTGTACCGGCACGTTGCCAGCTGTTCAACAGTAGTTGAACACGATTAAATTTTTAACTAGAAAAAGTGCCCCTCGGGGCACAGGTCTCCACCAGGGCAGGTCAGGTTGTGGCCTCCTGTTGGTGCTATAATAGGCCAATGTGCCATTTCTTCTTACACCTTTGATGGAAATTGGATGATTTGAGGCATTTTGTTCCAAAAATGTGTTTTGCAAAAATCAACCTGTTGGTGGCGCTATAACAGGCCAATGTGAAAAGGGTGGGATATATTCCTCAGCCTAGTAAGAAAATGTGTGAAAGATTTCACGTAAATTGCATGCTGCGTTCATGATTTGAGGCTTTTGTTCAAAACGGGGCAATCTTGCAAACTGTGAAAGCCAATTATAGCCAATTAGGATGAAATATGAAATATCGGACAGATCCGACTTGAGCACATGACCATAGAGATACTGTGTAACGATTTGTGAGATGTTTGGACAGAATCTGGAGGAGTAATATAAAAAAATGTGTTTTACAAAAGTCGGCCTCCTGGTGGCGCTATAAAAGGCAGATGCGGAAAATGCAGGTCAAAGGTTTGTCCTTGGCCTCTAGGGAGTGTGCATGCAACGTTTCACGCAGATCGGTGCAGTTTTAGGTAAAAAATGTGAAAAGCTGCCTCATGGTGGAGCTATAACAGGCCGTTCTGGAAAATGTGGGGCAGAGGTTCATCGTTGGCATCCAGGGAGTGTGTGTGCAAAGTTTGGCATCGACCGGGTTAACGGTGCCGGAGATTAGCTGTACACAGACGGACGGAAGGACGGACGGACACACACACGGACGGAGTGCAAAACATACTCTCTCCCCATGCCTTCGGCCTGGTGGAGACAATGAATCACAAGGCATGTTCTAAGTTCGCTAGTAGTATTAAGAGAAAGTTTGACAGTGAAAATCGGCGGTTCAATGAAGAATGGAAATATTAATTAAGAAAAGCTCAGTGTTCACTCAAAGTGGCTGCGTTTTGGGCAAGCACAAGCCATTCTCTGATGTAGAAGAAATATTAAACAAAAGAATGTTTGACTGAACTGATGGACACCATGTTTGAAGGCAAAGAAAAAGAGGAAATGACAGCTAAAAATAAAGCAAATCCCACTCTCAACCAATGTACTGTATTAGGTTGGTGATTTGTCCAAACAGCTTTGTGATGGAATACAAAAATGCAGAGTGCATTTCCCTAGCAGTGGATGAGTCCACTGACACCACTGTTGCTCATGTGCTGGTGTTTGCTGGTGTTTGCTGGTATTTGTGAGGTCATTTATCCATCAATCCATCCATCGTCAACCGCTTATCCGTAGTCGGGTCCCGGGGGTGAGGTATTATGGTGAGGCAAAGGGCGAGTTTATTGAAGTGTATTGAGTTTATTGAAGATGTGTTGGGATTGTTAAACCTCAGTGGAGTGCTATTTATTTTCATACTCTGCACCCCAGTATTGGTTGGTTGGGATGGGACCCGATTTGTATAAGCTTGGTTTGACTGTACTAAACAGGCATAGTGGGTGGGTGGCGAGGACCCAGACGGACCCAGCCACCCAGGGACACACATAGCTCCGCAATGGAGTGGCTGCACCACTCAAAAAGGTTAAGAATCAGTAATACAGTGCAGTGGTTCCCAAACCTTTTAGCTGGAGGCCCAAAAGAGAAATGAGATGTCTCCCCAAAAAACAAACTAGTGAAAATGACAGATCTACAAGCGCACAATACGTCACATGCTTGTAGATCTGTTAATATCACTAATTCTTAAAAGTTTTATTTTATTCATAGAATTCCTTTGATTATTAGTTAAAACAATGTTGGAAACTTAGAAAGAAAAGGGGTATAGAGTACCGAAGTCCTGACGTCACTCTTTCTGGGTCGTGGAAGCTTTTCTCTATGGAGAATAACATGGGGTCATCTTAAAATCGTCTCAAATAAGCATTGTGGTAAAAAATAAACAAACTACTATAAAGGGTTCACTCCCACTCGTAGACCAGATCTCCTGGGCCCTTCCCCCAGGCTTCTTGAAACCAAAACGCCATTCAACACCAAAAGAAAAGTTTATAATTCCTCCAGTCTGCCACTCTGACATAACTCAATTTGAGAATAAAGTACTTCATTCTGGCACGCACGCGCACGCACGCACGCACGCACGCACGCACGCACGCACGCACGCACACACACACACACACACAGCTGATGCTCTCTATTATAATCTCTCAATACCTCTCTTTCTATCCATATACATCCTTAGGCTGCGTCGCTTACCGAAAATATATGATTCAGACATTTTTTTGATGATTGTTTTTGCCTTTTTTTTGGCAGCCTGTCTGTCTGTCTCTGTCTTACTCTCTCTACCTGCTGAATGGAGCTACAGTAGGCCTACACATGCGTGGCTGTGCGCATGAGGCTACATACCATAAGGCAAATCCAGGACGCTCTCAGCAAATATTTGCAGCCATCATTCATCACTCTACGAGCAGCTGCGTGTGTGAGACTCCGGGCTCCATTTTCGTCACCGCTAAACCCCTTATCCCTAAACTTCTTTGCCTTTTTTTGCTATTTTGCTAAACATTTTTGAATAGTTAAAATGTCCAGTCTACAAGCTCACAACGTGTCAATGTAGATTGGCTAGTTGTACTATTCAAAAATGTTTTTCAAAATAGTAAAAAAGGCAAAGAAGTTTAGGGATAAGGGGTTTAGCCGTGACGAAAATGGAGCCCCTCATGTTCTCACACACAATCCTTCATGTTCACCCGCAAGCTCACAACACCAACTCCGCTATGTATACGATATTGATCCCCTGCAACTATATCCCCCGAGCTAATTTCTTTCCTCGTCCATCCTTTGTCATGGGATATCTCTCACCAATCCCGCCACCCTTGCTCCCTCTCTAACGCCACCCCCTCCGCCCCCCTTATGCTTTGGCAATTGCCAGTGTTCACACTTCACAGACATCTGCCCCAAGCCCCCCTCACCTCTCAGGTCTTGGAGAGGTGGCAGACAGCCACCTCCCCCCTCAGCTCAGAACAGCTGTGTGAATCTATTCTATGTCCGAGCATAGACATGGTAACGCCCCGCCTGCCTCTGATTGGCCTACCGACACTGCCCGTCTTGCCCAATGGTCTCACCAGACTGTCCTCCGAGAATGACAGCTTGGCACGCGCGACAGGCTGCATCCTTGTAACTAACTTGTAACTTTTATTTTTGTAGAAGAGGCAAACTAATATTGTTTATGCCATTTGCTTTGATTGAATAATTGATTGAACACGTACGTTGTACTGTGATTTGTTTCAAGTTTACAAATAAATTACACAATAATCAACACACTTTATTTAGAACACACAATCAATTATTCCATCAAAGCAAACGGCATATAAACAATATTAGTTTGCCTCTTCTACAAAAATAAAAGTTACTATCGCGGGTGCCAAGCTGTCATTCTCTTGTATTATATCGTACTTGTATTATTTCCCACCACGGAGTAACCTCGCGGCAGACTATCCAGCATGTACTGTATCCTCCACCTCGGAGGACAGTCTGGTGCGGCCGGCAGTGTCGGTAGGCCAATCAGAGGCAGGCGGGGCGTTACCATGTCTATGCTCGGACGTAGAAACGATTCACGCAGAACAGCTGCACTAGCCTAATGGTTTCTCACCGTTGGCTCCAAGGATCAACATGGGGTCCAAAGGGACCATTATGAGTCTGTAACTCTAAATGTGAGACATGGGGCATTTATACGGTAGATAGATGGGTCTTCACGGATCCATTTTGTTCCACACACTCTCAGAGTTACATAAACATTTTACAGCATATAGATTGGCGTCCGGGACATAAAAAAGGGTATAAAATGGTGGCCTTTTGCACATCAAACTGGAGGTCCGTGAAATTAAAACGGTGGAGAATCACTGGCATATAGGCTACAGGATCATATATATATATATATATATATATATATATATATATATATATATATATATAATGTGCACAACTGTTACTTTTCAGGATTCAAATTCACGCACACACAAAACAAAAACATCAAAAGTAGTAGATCCACAGGTTATAGATCTGCCAATGTTGATGTGTTCGTGTTTGCCTTTGTGTACTACACTGTAGTAGTATGATCAAGTAGGGTGTTAATTCACGAAAAGAACGCCACAAACAGTTAGAATATGGAGATAATAGGTTTATGCCTGACAGCGACGATATAATGTGAAGGTTGACTGCATGTGCATCCCTGCACCAGCAGGGAAAGCTCAACGGTTAAACAAGCAACATGCCCCATGCACCCTCGAGTCAGGAACGAGCACCAGCACTGGAGGACCAACAGAGTGTTGTCATAATGATGCTCCTTCCTTCAAACTAGGACCTTTATGGATGGACTCCGGTCAAAGAGTCACAGGAGGAGGGCTGCTTGATTTAGTGTCTTTAATCTTGAACAGTGCGGTCTATAAATACAAATATAAACATTCTTTTAGAATCATCATAATCAAACAATCATCAAATAATTCTCACATAAACCAAAAATACAGTTTAAACCCATCTACAGTAGGTATCAAACATATAATTATCCATAAAGTAAATTACATTCACATATTCATAACATGCACAAATATACAACAACATGACGGTATATATAAAGGAAAGCACCATATTCCACAATAAGACTTACTTTTACTGTCATGAACACGCACAGTCAGAGAGGAAAATAAAACACAGCTCCTCAGGTCAAACTAAGCAGAACAACTGAGTGAGAAAAGCATGCAAGCTGAACCTAATCATGATTATCACTGGGGCAGCCAGGGGCAGCCAATCAGCCTTGCTGTGTCAATGAGTCCTTGCATTGCTGTGTCAATGAGTCCTTGCATTGCTGAGTCAATTAACTAGGTCTTTCCTACAATAGGCTTTATTTTTGTCATGGCTGAACGCTTTGGATATACTGTACATAATATGAATGCAGAGCACTTGCTGCGCACATCATCTACAGTATGTGTACCAAAAGTAGTTAACGGATAACATAACGGTAAACATGAATGCCAGAAACAGAATCCATGAGATTAATCTATAGCTGAAGATCCTGCTGTCAGAATAAGGTGTAGTTGCGACAGAAAGTTGCAGTTAACTATATGCAAACGTGCATTTCCTGTCCGTCAGTATATCATTCAAAATTCCCATACATGGGAAAGCCCATGGTGCCCAGGTCTTGTGACATCACGTGACATCATCAGTCATGAAAATCCCTGTATTTAAAATAGTAAATGCGTCACAATTAAGCCCATATATGGAGATCCCTGATGTCATCAATATTTTTACGTTCTCAACAGAAAATGGCCCTACCTGGGCCCTCATCAAACCCTGTACACTCAAGACACTTCCCCCGCTGTCACCCTTAGATCTCCATATAGCATATATGGAGCTGACCTGTTCTGACATTCCATATGTTGACCTCATCAAACCCTGTACACTCAAGACACGCTCCATATGTGGCCAGAACAGAATTAATTACATATGGGCGAGCGCCTATGGAGTCTGCTGTCACCCAGGTGGATGCGTGCCCTCAGGCGTCTTACTTGTAGTGTACTACTGTGTGGGTGCACAGTTACAACCAGCCTCTCCTCAGCCATGTTTGTTGGACATTTTAAAGCTGCCTTCATCCTCGATTTTGATTGCTCAAACAAAGATCACTAGCCGCCGAGAGCATTACAAAAACCTTAGGAATGCTACTGGCACATCACAGAAATGAAAGGCAGACAGGTGTTGGCAGCTCAATTGAACACTTGTTCAAAGTGTCCCGGCAAAGGGTCATTTTGTTTTTACAGTTACAGTAAGTGAACACTAAAGAGTTGCTTTGTGCTAACAAAGAGCAGCGCCCCCTCAGCCACAACAGCAACCTCATGCCCAGGAGACACAGTCCCAAAACAATGTAAACCACTGGTGCAGAACAAACAAAAGGCCACCTCTTCTCCCTCCCTCTGCTCTTCTCTCGTTCTTGCTTCTCTGCAGAGAACAACGGACCACGCGCCTCATCATCTGCCTCATCTCTTCCTGTTTCTATTCTCGCACATAACTGTAGCCTACTCTCTATGCTTCACACTCCTCTCTCTTTAACCTCACTCTTTAATCTTGTTAAATCCTCCAAGATTCATTCCTTGATGCATCTCTACCATCTCTTCACCACCTCTCCTCTCCTCGAATCTACTCTCCTCTCGTCTCCCCAAATAGTAGTATGTTTTGTATACATAATTAGTTTTTAGTCTCACAATTAGAGACCGACTGTCCAAACCATAAGTCAAACATATTTGTTCTGGATTGCCCATGGGATTCACTGTGCACCTTTAGTATTCCCTGGAGGATGAAGTCTATAGTGGTGGTTGGAAATGTCCTTTTGGTTTTCTGGGTTAAAGGAACTTTTTATAATGCACTTGTACTATATTCTATTTCACTTTAAAGCTTTTGCTGTTGTTACATGCATTAACCATTCAGTGAATAGGAGCCGCATGGCCTCTAGGGGAGAGAGAGGCTGCTAGCAGGGCATTTTGACCAGTCACATTTGATAGCTTAATTTGTCTCCATTCCATTCTGCTTCTCTCGTTCACTCTCTCTCTCCATCACTCTCTCTGTCTCTTCATCTCTTTGTCTGATGTATACATGAAGCTGTCCATACCTACCCCCAACCCCCCCTTTCATTCTCTCAATCCACCTCCCGGCTCCAGTATTTTATGCGTGCGTAATCCATGTCAGCCTAATCCATTTAGCTATTCTCCCCTGTAGCCTTAATGAGCCTATAGCACGCACGCACGCACGCACGCACGCACGCACGCACACACGCACGCAAACACACACACACACACACACACACACACACACACACACACACACACACACACACACACACACACACACACACACACACACACACAAGCTATCACCGTGCTTAAGAACATTAATTCTGCTTTAACAAGATTTATCCCTCAGCTCTATTCATCTCCATATTCTTGCTGTCCTCCTGAGTCCTGTCCTCCACCTCCCTCCTTTACTGATCCACTCATCCCATACGCACTTCTGTCGTCCATCCAAGCTCTTTACACGTCCCTCTCCCCCTCTACGCATGTTATATACAGTATAGCGTTGTTGTCAAGCAGAATATATTTTCTCCATATTTCATATTCCGTAAATGAATGCCCTACTTTGTCTAGATTGATTGATTGCATACTATATTAGTCTGAAATGTAAACAGCACTTGGCAGAGCCGGACATTAAGAATAACAAATAACTTTGGATAACACCAAAGTTACGTCCTGCTAGGTTTTCAATCCATCAACATAGCATGCTACACACTGAGTATCTGCATTGCACCTGCAGCCTACTAGGGAGGAAGTGACCAGATATTGAACACCCCATTCGGAAGCTGTCAATGCACTGAATGGGACATTATCACGTTTATCAGACTATTGAATGGCCTACGTAGATGAGATACTGACCTACCGACAAGCTCAGTAGGTGTTTTGTCGTTATTTTGTGGGTTGATGATGGCTACTGTTTTGTTAGCCCCAACTGCTAATGGCCAGAAGATGAAGCAACAGAAAAGGACTATGGCATTGCCCTGGAGAAGGGCCAAGAATAAGGTGAATAGACTAAATAAGGACAATGTGTGCACGTGTACGTATGTACACATGCACACACGTCGCACGCACGCACGCACGCACGCACACACGCACACACATACACACACACACAGTGTATACTAGGCCCAGCATTATATTATTTAGCATGTTCCTCCCATATTGAGCATACAGTATAGTATGTAGACTACAGTACATATTTTCCTTGGACAATCCTTGTGTGTACCCGATCGTTACTGTATATATTTCATGCTAATGCTTAGTGACCTGGAAGTCTGTATTTTATATTGAAAATAACTGTATTATAATTCCACCTGGGCCTACGAGAAGTAACGACACAATAATGCATCCATCCATCCATCACTTAGATGCAATGTAGGTACACATGTATTCATCCATCCATTAATCTGTTCTTTCATTGTTTGCTTCATTCATTCATTGTTTCTCTGTTCTTTCCATCCATTTTAGATCCCTCTCACTCTCTGCTCTCTTATTCGCTGTCGTCGTCATCATCATCAGAGCACCTTCCACCTTGACTGTGGACAACACAGAAAAGACAGTATATTCTCTCTCATTCTCTCTCTCTCTCTCTCTCTCTCTCGTCCCCTTCCCAATCAATCTCTGTCATCTTCCAACGTCATCTCCCCCTCTAGTTCATCTTCACCTTGTCCGTCTCCCTTGCCTCTTCATTTTCCCCCTCTCTTTGCCATCCCTCCATCATTCTGTCTCTCTCTCCCTCTATCTGCCCCTCCCTCCATCTCCTCCTGACGTCTGCATCAGCATGTGGACAACATGTGGACAACTGTCAATTAATTAACTATAACAGGAACATCAGTGGAACACATATCTCTGCCAGGCCAGGTGGCCTACCAGGGGCTGTGTAAGTTGTTGGTTGCAGCCACTAGGACATGAGGAAGCTGCATTTCTACGACATTATGGTTAAACTTTTCGCATTCGTGACGCCCCCTATTGTCAAAAGTTAAAGTGCATTTGGATGATTTGCAAAAACTGTGCTTTGAAGAAAATGCTAAATGGTGGAAAATATGTCAGTCATTCATATATTGATTGTGTCCATCCAGATGACAATCTGGTGCCGCAGCGTCTGCTGAAGAAAGTCTATATAGTCTTAAAAAGCTCCAGACAGGGAAATCAATCCCTGTGCTCGAGTTATCCATTTAAAATATAAGGCCATCCTGTTGTGCATTATTATTTTCTGGAGAAGCGTCAATCCATTTCATTTATTTCAACTCACTTGGGGAGGGTCAAGGAGTCTCGCCTTTTTATTTCAGATTACTGTGAACATCTCAAATCAGTCCTTTATTATGTTGGGGCTGATTCAATGCGGTCAAAAAAACCCTGATAATAGCTAATTTTGTCTGAAAGCTTTTTCAATTGTGCAGGGAAGCACTGCTTCTTAGACTGCTAGTCTTGTTTAATAACTATGTTTGAGGAATAATAGAAAAGGTGGACCCTCGCTGACGGCAGCAGGCTCTGTTTACGCGGCCTTTAATAGAAGTTTAATTTGGGGACTGTCCGCCGGTCCGACCTACTGTTAATTAGACACCGCAGCATCCTGACAACTCCATCAATAACACAATTCAAACGGGACCTGTCAACAACGCAGCTCCACTGCAATCCTACCTCCACCACCAGGGACATCACGCCATCACGCACTGGAGTCACAGAAACGCTCAAAGCACGCTTAGCAAAAGAGGGCTGTCTCTGGCTGATTAATAGCTTCCTGAATGTGTCGTGACAGATGTGCCCAAACACGGCAACAGCGGCAAATGGGCTAGTTAACATTCAGAGTAGCGTGTTGTTTATTTAACAAGTGGGCCGGTACGAATCTTTAAATTATTCCTCAGTGCTGGGGATGAGGGAGATGTTGAGTTGAACACAGAGGCTGGCTCGCATTGACGTGGGCTAGAGTGAGTCAAAGGCACATTAAATGTGAAAGGAGAGCTCTGTTAAGGAAACTGCCTGACCACATGGGGGTCTGTCGCATTTGCAAGGCGAATGATTCCTAAAAAGAAATGAGAGACAGAGTAGTACAAGAAGACCAGGGGAAATCAAACAGTTTAAATAACAATCAGCGGAGGACATAACAATGTGGAATCTAACGGTCAAGATCCCTTTCTGCTGCTACTGGCCATTTTGGATCAACTCTCAGGTTATTATTATTAGTTAAATGCATGACTAAAACCACATTGTAACATTATCACAGCTTTAAGAATGAATAATCTTAATTCAAACACTGTTTGACCGGTGCATAAATCTCACAGACAAGTACAAGTACACATCAGTAAATGGGACACCTTGACATTTGAATTAATAATTGGCAATAGCAGTTGGACAAAGCTGCAATCCATCAGTTTTATGTCTGTTGTCTCCTGACATAGAGAGGTCATTGCAACAATGTCCGAACAACTAATGATGACGGCACCTCTATTGCCCAATCCTGTGGGCCGTCTGCTTCAAATAACTTGACTGACATTGTCAAACAGTAGGTGTCCTTACCCGACATCAGGGGAGGCATACTTTCGTTAGACATAGCATTGGTCCGACTGGATTAAGGTTGGTGAGGGGTGCGTTAAGGGTTGGGAGAGGGTTAAGGTTAGGTTTAGGTGTGCTGCCCTGTGGGAGGTTAGGGTGAGGGTTTGAGGGTTTGAGGGTCTATCCTGGTATCGGACCAGGATAGACATTTCTTAAAGATGGAGTGCTGTGATTGTTTTTTCTTCAGTTTTTCATGTGTTTATGAGGTGACACTTCATTAGACCCCTTGTTGTGATTGTTATGTGCAATGATGTCTTCCCTTTGTATTTGTTATGGTCTGGCTCCCTGCCTGTCCATCTTTCCACTTCGGCCACTCCCATTGCTTCTACAGCCCCCTACACACACCTGTCTCCAACTGCCTCATCAGCCCAACTGTTCCCTTCTCACTACTCACCTGTGCCCACTTCCCCTATCAAGCCTCCACCTATAAGACTGGACTCTTTCTGCTCATTCCTTGCGAGAGTATAACCTAACGTTGGTGTGTTTTCCGGACTCCTGCTTTTCAGTAGATCTTGCCCCAGTGTTCCTCAGGTTTGATCTTCTGCTTGCTTTTTGGACTTTGATACGACTTACTCCTTTGTTTACCTTTTGACCTGCCTATGGATAATATGGTTTTTGTCCTGCCTGCTTCAGTATGTAAGGCTTCCCCTTAAGTTTTGTCTTTAATAAACTCTTGCAAAGTACTCTGCCTGTGTTGCCTGCATTTGGGTTCTACTTTGACACGCACCATAACAGTATACTCTCGCCAGAATGAACCCAGCAGAGCGACAGCTTTTTCAGAGGAAAGTGGCAGAGTTTGATCGGGTGGTTGCTCACCTCATGTCTTCTACACCCGACCATTATGCAAAGTTTAAATTAGAGCTTTCAACACAGCAGCAGTGGTTCAGTGAAAGGCCGTGGGTGAGTCATTTTGTTCCCCACCTGGATATTGTCAAAGGAAGGCTCAGAGACTTTATGCAGTCTAGTTCTGTTCGTGTTGGTTCCCTGCCAGCTCAGCAGTCACTTAGGCTTGGTTTTGTGGCCCTTCAGCCTGCCTGTCATGAGCCCCCTAAGCAGCTACGTACTCACCCTGTTTCTGTTCATCGGGAGCCCAGGCCTGCTAGCCCCCAATTGACTAGCAACCAGCCTGCTAGCACCCATCCTCCATCTCCAGCTATTGCCTGCCTCAATCCATTTTATGGCACCCGCCTGGCAGGGGGGGGTCCCCGTAGTTTCAACAAGCGAGGAGGTGTCCCCCTGGTTCGCCTGGCCACCAAGCCAGCCCAGCCAGCCTGTCCTGAAAGTGTGAGGAACCGTGGGCATGCCAGGAGAAGGTGTGGTCGCCATGGCTCCCTATACCACCAGGAGTCTCCACTGCAGCTCACCTCCGAGGCTTCACCACTGCAGATCACCTCCGAGGCATCTCCACTACAGCTCACCTCCGAGGCTTCTCCACTGCAGCTCACCTCCGAGGCTTCTCCACTGCAGCTCACCTCCGAGTCTTCTCCACTGCAGCTCACCTCCGAGGCTTCTCCACTGCAGCTCACCTCCGAGGCTTCTCCACTGCAGCTCACCTCCGAGGCTTCTCCACTGCAGGTCACCTCCGAGGCTTCTACACGGCAGCTCACCCCCGAGGCTTCTACACTGCAGCTCACCTCCGAGGCTTCTCCACTGCAGGTCACCCCTGAGGCTTCTACACTGCAGCTCACCTCGGAGGTCTCACCACTGCAGCTCTCCTCCTCTGAGATCTCACCGCGGCAGCTCTCCGCTGAGGATTATACGCTGCAGCTCTCCTCTGTGGATTCTATGCTGCAGCTCTCTTCTGTGGATTCTACGCTGCAGCTCTCTTCTGTGGATTATACGCTGCAGCTCTCCTCTTCTGTGGATTCTACGCTGCAGCTCTCCTCTTCTGTGGATTCTACGCTGCAGCTCTCCTCTTCTGTGGATTATACGCTGCAGCTCTCCTCTTCTGTGGATTCTACGCTGCAGCTCTGCTCTTCTGTGGATTCTACGCTGCAGCTCTCCTCTTCTGTGGATTCTACGCTGCAGCTCTCTTCTGAGGATTCTACGCTGCAGCTCTCCTCCGAGGCTTCGCCGCTGCAGCTCTCCTCCTCCGAGGCTTCGCCGCTGCAGCTCTCCTCCGAGGTTTCTACGCTGCAGCTCTCCTCCGAGGTTTCGCCGCTGCAGCTCTCCTCCAAGGTTTCGCCGCTGCAGCTCTCCTCCTCCGAGGCTTCGCCACTGCAGCTCTCCTCCGAGGCTTCGCCGCTGCAGCTCTCCTCCGAGGCTTCGCCGCTGCAGCTCTCCTCCGAGGCTTCGTCGCTGCAGCTCTCCTCCAAGGTTTCGCCGCTGCAGCTCTCCTCCTCCGAGGCTTCGCCGCTGCAGCTCTCCTCCGAGGCTTCGCCGCTGCAGCTCACCTCCAAGGTCTCACCGCTGCACCTCTCCTCTGAGGCCTCGCCGCTCTCCTCCGAAGTATCGCCGCTGCAGCTCTCCTTCGAAGTATCGCCGCTGCAGCTCTCTGAGGACCTCCAGCTTGCTTCCACTGAGGCTTCGCAATTCAGCGCCCCAGTGCCCAGGCTGCCCAGAACTCTGTCTGCAGCCTTGTGTCCAGAGCCGGCAGCATCCCCTGTGGTGTTCCCAGTAGAACCAGCTGCACCACCTGTGGCGTCGCCTCCAGCTGCAGCGCTCCTGGCGTCGCCTCCAGAGTGTGCAGCGACGTTGGTCCAAGGATCTTTATCCTGGGCGGTCCTGCAGACTTCGCCGGCCTCCTGGGTGGCGCAGTCTGGTCATCCTCCAGACGCCTCTCCTGTGCAGTCTTGGGGTCTCCGGGGGTCTCCGAGCCGTCCTCCTGATGACGTCCCTGCTTCGTCTCGGCCATTAGGCCGTCCTCCTGATGACATCCCTGCTTCATCTCGGCCCCACGGCCATCCTCCAGATGACGCTCCTGCTGCCTCATTCCGACCCCCCCGGCCTCTGGATGGTGCCTCTGCTGTCTCATCTCGGCCTCCTGGCCGTCCTCCAGATGACTCCGCCGCCCTCTCATCTTCGCCTCCCGGCCGCCCTCCAGACTGTGCCTCCTCTGTCTCGTCTCTACCCCCAGGCCGCCCACCAGATGTCTCCTGCTCAGTCCTGGTCCACCCTCCAGGCCGTCCGCCTGAGGTTAAGGTTCACAGATCCCGTTGCTCTGGTGCCATGATACAGTCTCCCTCCTCCAGACCCCCTCCACCCACCCTGCTCGTTCCTGGTCAGGGTCGTGGGACGTCTGGAATCCGCCCCTTGAGGGGAGGGTACTGTTATGGTCTGGCTCCCTGCCTGTCCATCTTTCCACTTCGGCCACTCCCCCCTCCCATTGCTTCTACAGCCCCCTACACACACCTGTCTCCAACTGCCTCATCAGCCCAACTGTTCCCTTCTCACTACTCACCTGTGCCCACTTCCCCTATCAAGCCTCCACCTATAAGACTGGACTCTTTCTGCTCATTCCTTGCGAGAGTATAACCTAACGTTGGTGTGTTTTCCGGACTCCTGCTTTTTAGTAGATCTTGCCCCAGTGTTCCTCAGGTTTGATCTTCTGCTTGCTTTTTGGACTTTGATACGACTTACTCCTTTGTTTACCTTTTGACCTGCCTATGGATAATATGGTTTTTGTCCTGCCTGCTTCAGTATGTAAGGCTTCCCCTTAAGTTTTGTCTTTAATAAACTCTTGCAAAGTACTCTGCCTGTGTTGCCTGCATTTGGGTTCTACTTTGACACGCACCATAACAGTATTTAGGGTTTCTTCCTGGAGGCTGAAACCTTGACAGTCAAAAAATGAATGCCAATGAAAAAAATCCTCACAATATCATCCCCTCCCCTAACCACTCCTCCGTTATCATACAACTATAGCTGTGGGTGTGGCTTCAGTTCAGTTGGATCACCACCCATCACCACCCACCAGGCAAACCAGGCATACTGAATGAACTGGTGGGCGTGGCCACATAAAAACCATAATTTAAAAGCATTTCTTCCTCCCTGATGATCATGTTTTAGGGTGGGAGAAAAAATCGTAGCAGACAACTGTAACTGTTCCCCAATATCTGAGTCAATGGTTTGGCTTGAGACACTTGTGGGTCCATTTAAAACATAGAACATAAAACACATTACATCACAAAAATAACACCCTATACAACCAAAAATAACACCATATACAACCAAAAAAAACAGAGAGACAATCATACCATACTGCAGTGCTTGATAAAAAATACCATACAGCTTGTTTAAAATAACCATTTCATTCATTAAAATAAGTCCCAGATGAAACATAATCATCTTAATTCAGTGCCCTACTTCGTCATACTACAGTGACACACAAAAGTACCAAGAATAGCCAATCTACAAGCATTGCAATGCATTTTGAGCTTGTAGATTGGCTATTTTTGAATCCTGTAAAGTAACAGTTTTGGACATGTGAGGTTTCCATTCGACAGCAACGAAATATGAGTCTGTCTGTCAGTCATGTCTCTCAGTCGGCATGTCCCAACTACTGTATCAATCTATTTGGCTGTCAGTCTGCAAGCAGCATTTGAAACTCTCAGCAGTCAGAGAAGTAGCAGCGTGGATCGGCGAGGGGGTGGGTTATGGACAGGTTGTTACAGAGACACTGTAGCTACCGCACAGGAAGGATGGACACTGAACCACTCAGACAGAGGCCCTGCACTGTCAATTACCTTGTGTGTGTGTGTGTGTGTGTGTGTGTGTGTGTGTGTGTGTGTGTGTGTGTGTGTGTGTGTGTGTGTGTGTGTGTGTGTGTGTGTGTGTGTGTGTGTGTGTGTGTGTGTGTGTGTGTGTGCGTGCGTGCGTGCGTGCGTGCGTGCGTGCGTGCGTGCGTGCGTGCGTGCGTGCGTGCGTGCGTGCGTGCGTGCGTGCGTGCGTGCGTGCGTGCGTGGCTGCGTGCCATCAGAACCAGAGCCTCCTCCTTGGTTGGTTTCTCCAACTCCTTCATCATCCATTACCTCTAAGGTGGTCTTACATCAGCAAGCGCTGCGCCACCATTTTGATTTAAGGAAAACATCCAAAACAAAAGTCCCTTTCTTCTCTCTCAGTGCGGGCTCACAAATCAGGCCGATAAGGCCTTAGCCGGGTATTAATGGTGCAGAAAATTGAATTAAGGCCAAAGTTGAGAGGAGTGGGGGGTTGGATAGTCCATAAGTGGAGATGGATGAAAGGCAAGGGGGAAGCTCTCTGAACCGGGTTGCAACGGATGGAGAGAAAAGAAGAGAACGAGAAGAGATGAGGCGTAGGAGAGATGGAGGAGATGAAGGGTGTAGGAGAGGAAGGGGAGAGAAGACGTACAGGTAGGAGCGAGAACCGAGAAGTAGTAGCATGGATGGAAGGGGTGAGATCAGTACTGTAGAAATCCCTACAGTGATTTCAGAGTTAAACACATGAACGCTATTCCGGGGTGAACATTCAGTGAAAATAATCTATAGGGGCTCATAACAAGCTATTTTCGACAAAGAGATTTGGTGTAGACGTAATCAATCAGCAGACCAAGTACAGAACCTTGTTGGACCCCGGTAAACGAGGTAATCAAAAAAGGATTTTGATTTGTCAACATCCCTGTAGAGTTAGATAATTTAAAAAAAACATTAAACATATGTTAGTGGAGGTAGGCCTACTAAGTTACTCTACTGGCTGTGTGCCAAACAAATCTGTCACTTAACGGTCCAGGAGTTTATAGACGATTTATAGACGACCAGACTTCCGCAGTGCAACACCGTAAAAAAAAGAAAGAAAAATGGGCAAGCTTTAGTTTTACTAGTGTTTGACGTATTAACTTGCTAGTGTCAGCCTAAGACTGTCGGAGCCGTAGCATTCACAAGTGCCACTGGGTATATACCCAGGGCATAGCCATCAAAATCTGCATTATTTGGAAATAAGAAACACTACAAAAACATGTGATTGGTGTCATTTCATCAGAAGACTAATATAAAATGACATTACAGAGATCGATCTGGTGGCCACCAAATCTTTCTTTCAGTACAGTAAATACTGTAACACCAACTTCGGGATGCGGGAGGAGAAAAACGGATGGATACAGGAGTGGCGTATTGTGAAAGAAAGAGTGAGAGAAAAGAAAATAATAATAAATACAGTAGTATAGTAAAATAGTCTAGCTCAGCTTAATAAAGTTTATTTCCCTTCCCCATCCCAAATCCAAGCTCATTAATGAGATTTCTGCTTCCCAATAGCACTGCTATCAAACAAGTCCACACACACAGTGGAAAAGCATATTAATTCTAACAGCCTGCCTCTCTCTGCAGTGCGCTCACAGCTTAAATGTTGCTCTAGATAGATGCAGTCAGAGATGAACACAGAACTCTATCCCGTCTCTTCATCTGCGGGGCATTTCATCGCATCTCAAAGCATTCCTCAAAACATCAATGCTGAGTTCTGTTCGTCGCACCAAATGCAGACGTATCACGGTGAGAAAGAGATGGAGAGTGAGACAGAGAAACGGTAAGAGGAGAGAGATCATTCCTTACATATTCATTCATAGCCATCAGATACAGTGCCTATTTTGTACTGTCAACACTGAGGAAGCCCTTACTTTAGCAACAAATTGGCTGATCAATGGGAGGTCCAGACTCATGCATACAAATTCTAGTGTGAATACTGTCAGTAGTGTGCTTGTGTGTGATTGACACCAACCATGTCATTTCATGTGAAAATGTGTAAAAAAGAAGAAGAAGAAAAACAAAGAAAGATAGGAGTTCTCCAAGCTCATAATAGGGACTTTAAGCAACGACTGTTTTCAGGACGGCTCAGGACGGCTGATTGGAGCCACTATAGGCGACATGGTACACAAATCCTACAAATGGTCTCCTAAAAAGGTGTCTACCTTAGCACAGATGGTTGTAACATTTTGCAAGTTTCACTCTTTTACTCAGAGATCCTTTTATCTACATATGTATTTTCAGGCAAAGGACCTACCCATGTCTGCTGTCATAAAGAGTTATTAAACCGAAAGTGGACGCTGTTATAGTGTTACATTTGCTGCGCATATGGGAATAATTGTAACAACGCATAAACATGCCATTAAACATATCGTTTTCATCTTAAATCAATTATATTT
This sequence comes from Electrona antarctica, assembly GCF_951216825.1. NCBI lineage: Eukaryota > Metazoa > Chordata > Actinopteri > Myctophiformes > Myctophidae > Electrona > Electrona antarctica. The sequence continues at coordinate 36,408,436 of NC_136809.1, read as the reverse complement.
CATTGAAGCAACTCTTTAACATTGTTTTCATACCATGGACGTGATAAGAAAAAGTATCAAACATAAGGGAATTATAAAATATTACCGGGGGTACCAGTTTGGGCGTTTGAGTCAGTTCAATGCGAAAACGTTTGATTGATTGCGTTGTACAATGTTATACAACCCTAAACTGATTTAGAATACACTCTGGAATTGAAAGACAGCTGACTGAACATAATATTGGCCAATATGTCAAATATGTGAATATTCCATATAATGTTATGATATGACATGGTGTGTGTTACAATTGAACCACTTTGCAAGTCCTTCTTTGGCATTGCTTACAGACCAGAACTAGTGTCTAAAAACGATGCAAACTAATGAAGAACATAAGCATGATTTTAGCTCATCCATAAGACCACAGATATAAAACTTTTACACATTTTGAGAAAAGCCAGTTTTCCGCGTCAATAATTCCCAGGAGGATGAAGGAAAACACTTGAAACTTCCTGGTCACATAGAGTACGTACATATACTGATGCAATGACATCATGATTGACCAATCAAGAGATAACGTGCATGTTACAACCATGCCGCGTTAACTGTGCCGGCTCTCCCCTACCTGAGGAAAGACAATGCGGTAAGTAGTAGTAGTAGTGCAGCTAGTGCCTGATGTAAGACTAGTTATCTGGTAGTAAAATGCCTCTTTTTATGCTGAACAAGTGACATTTTCTGTTGTTCTCTGTGTTATTTAACCAAAGAGAAAATGAATAACCAACCAGTTACATATTGTTGTTTACTGTTCCAAATGGCCTGTCCACAATACTACAAAATGATATGTGCCCACATTATCCAGCACACATTTACACACAAACATGCCTTCAGATGATCTAAAGGCTATTAATGCACAGAAATAAATCACCCTAATGTGAATGTCTTACAATCTGTTCTCTCCCATCGCTTCCTACAAATCTTCTAATCAACCGGGTTGAATGATATACTTTGTTGGTTCATGTGGTTAATACAGGAGTATAGATCAACACATCGCTTCCAGCTTTATGTGTTTAACCCATTTAGGCCTGACCTCAAAATTTAAAAATATTCTTCTCTAAATCCTCCAGTTTTCTGAAATAAATATTTTCACGATTTTTCAAAAATAGCAGACCTACAAGCTCGTATGAGCTTGTAGATCAGAGTAGATTTCAGAGTAAAAGCTGCCATATCTGCGCGGCACCCCGAGCTGCTATTTTGAAAGTTCAACTAGCCAATCTACATTGACACGTTGTGAGGGATAAAGGGTTTAGCGGTGACGAAAATGGAGCCCTAAATCTCATACGGTGACTTTCAAATGAATAGGATTGGTCAGTTTGGTCATCTCTTTATGCTTAAACCCTATGTTGACCAGGGGTCTACAGATGGTCCCCTACGTTCCTGGTTCATGTGGTTACAGTAGATCAACGCATCACATCGATTCACGCTTGTAGATCAGTTATTTAGGCTATTTTTGGAAAATGTTTATTTTATTTTATTTTTTTTAATGTACCTATGATGACATCTCCCAAAATAGGGACGCCAAGGTTGACAGTGAATAACCAATGAAAAATATTATGCTTGTGACTAAATCTCATACGGTGACTATTTTCTGTAGCAACAACAACAGTAGTATCCAGAAGAGAACATTAATCATTATTCTCTCTGCGGGTACAGCAGATTCCATTTCCTCTGCATGGCAGTTACTGCACATTGCCATAAACAGAATTCCTGTTTCCTCTTATATTGAATATCCCAGTTTTGTCATCTTTGCCGATCACATTTACATTTTTGGCAGCAAAGCCATGTTTTTTTTTTAAATCCAGTCTCACTTGCAATATGAAACGTGCACCGTAAAATCACCAATATCAGGCAGCACTATAACTGGCACTATAAGTTGATATAACGTGCGTGCGTGCGTGCGTGCGTGCGTGTTCCATGATGGGGAACACAGTGGGTTTATTATGAATTATGGGGGAGCTGTGTCCTGTGGCATTTGCGGTGTCAGCAGTCTTTTACCAATCTTTTGTTTGTCGAGGACCAGTTGCTAAAGAAAATCCCTTCCACTTCCTTCGGCTATAAAGTAATTCTCATGGAGATTCAGAGCTGCACCATATTTGAAGCAGACTGCAACAGAGGCACGATTTATACTTAGTTGTGCATACGTGTCGTGCACCGAAAATAGAAGATTTACACGCTCTTAGAAGTGCGTTCTGAGCAGTGGTAGAAAAATGACTTAATTTAGGTTTTTTTAAAGTCGAGTAGAAGTAAAAGTACAGAAAATTGGAAATACCCCAGTAAAGTAAAAATATCTCAAAATTGTACTTAAGTACAGTACTTGAGTAAAGTTACTTAATTACTTTACACCACTGGTTCTGTGCTTGGAGATCGGCTATTTTCGACCCGCTACACTGACCCTAAGTACAACTTTTGAAGCGCATACACTAAAATGGCACTGTCCGTTTTATCTAGGACCTGCAGCTCAGGGGTACTGTATAGCATCACTGTCCGTTTCCTCTAGGACCTGCAGCTCAGGGGTACGGTATAGCATCACGCTCCATAAAGTTGAGGAGAAGCTCTGCGTCTCTGCGGATCCATCTATCTATCTATCTGTCAGTGGCAGGAGGCTTGAGTACAGACCATTAACACTAACCGTATAGCCTCCAGGCACTTTACCCGGATCAGCACTCCCCCCTCTAACCCTCACATAAACCATCATGACAAAAAAATCAGACCCATCTGAACTGAGTGGTACTGTACTGTACTGTACTGTACTGTACTGTACTGTACTGTACTGTACTGTACTGTACTGTACTGTACTGTACTGTACTGTACTGTACTGTACTGTACTGTACTGGCTCTCTTCCCTGGCCTGTGTGTGTGTGTGTGTGTGTGTGTGTGTGTGTGTGTGTGTGTGTGTGTGTGTGTGTGTGTGTGTGTGTGTGTGTGTGTGTGTGTGTGTTGCTGCGCAACAGTGACACTTGGTGGTCAACAAACACTATTTCCGTACTCGGATGGACAGACAGACAGACACAGAGACAAACACAGGGACAGGGAGACACATAGCAATAGGAGTGGTTAGCACCACTCAGCTAAAGTGACATTCAAATACTTTTCTCAGGACTATAAGGCATTAAATTATCCTCACCTCTGTGTGAATCTGCATTGTAAATTCTACCCGAGTTGTTATGGCATCACATCAGTACAACTATAATAAACCTGTCTGGCCCAGAATGATTGCGACGCAGCGTGCCTGACACTGCTCTGTCTACACAGTACTTAAGTCCCGTACGGTTGTACAAGTAGGATAACAGGATTTGTTCCCATTAGGGGGGCCACTGTTGCTGAAATACTTCAACTCATATGTACTTTTAATTAAAGTGTTCTTATCTGCTAAATGGCACACACAATGTGTTACACAAGGGACCTGCATGTAGGTGCACTCCATTCACTGAAATGTTTTAACCACTTGTTCAAGTCTGACAAACGGGAAATGTTTTACCACTTGTTCAAGTCAGCCTGACAAACGGTATTTGAAACGTGGACGACAAGAATAATTCTTTTACATGTTCAATTAGAAAAACCTAACCTAACCAAAATTAAGTTCACCAGTCTGAAAATATAGAAATGACAAAATAACACTTTTTACACTAATATGAACCTTATGAAATGCAATGAAATGATCATTGCCATTTATCTTTTGTTATAAAATTACTATAAATCATCATAGTTCATCATTGGCTCTTACACAACCTTAACATCTGTGTGGACTCATTTCGGAATCTGAAGGCAATAATGACCTGCAAGGTTCAGTACAGGATAGATCTGAAGAGAGAAATTGGAATGGCGTTGTCCCCTGCATGAGGGTTATTGTTATTGTTACTCCCATGAGAGTTATTGTTACTCCCATGAGTTATTGTTACTCCCATGAGAGGGCTCCGGAAGCAGGGTGGATTTGACTGACTGACACTTTCAACCACCCCCTAGACCCTCCCTATCTATTCCATCAAGACAGAGCGCAGGAAAATGACAGCTTTTAATTGGTCCAGATGGTGCCTTGCCAGCAGCCAAGGAATAGAAGAATTTCTGGCAAGCTTGGTTGTGTTCCATCAGAAAGACGCAAGCTCTCACTCGCTGTCACACCACACAAATACACACACACAAACACAAATATTCCAGTGCACCCTCAAGAGAAATGCTAATGCGCATGGCCATGGAGCACGCACCAACACAGAAACTCACACAAACTGAGCATTTGTGTCGATCAACAGTCTAGCCGACCATTTCATCCTAAGCACAGAAAACATTGGTTTGATTGACACCAGGGCCTGTAGCGAGCAACCCGGTTCCAGCCCACTGCACGGTTCTGACAAAACATTTACTGACGAAGGGTGACAATTCTGCCACCAGGGATGGAAAGAGCCCTAGAATAACCTATACTCAAGTACTGTTACTTTATTAAAATAATAATAAACACTCAAGTAGAAGCAGGGTTACTTATTAGGGGTGTGCTGAAATATCGATATTGTGATATATATCGATACATCCTCCCGCGATAAATAATCGATATCAATAATAACAATAATAATAATAATAATAATAATAATAATAATAATAATAATAATAATAATAATAATAATAATAATAACAATAATAATAATTGGAAATGATAGCTAAAATAAAGCAAATCCCACTCTCACATTCCACAGCAACCAGAAGATGGAGTTGGAACAACAGATGTTCAGGAGGAGGAGAAACGCACATTGGCCCTGCCCTTCATGCCACTCTCCGCCCTCCACGTCAATCTACCTGTCCCCATTTATACCTGCCCAGTACCACCCAGAATCCTCCATGTTTCGCCCGCCTCGCTGCGTCGCACACTAGCCGCCTTCCTACAGGCTCCCCCCCCCCCCCCCCCCCCCCCCCTTTCATCACCTAGCAGCTCCTCTCCCCGCTCCCCCCAAGGAGCTTTTCGGCACTAGAACTAAGTGCCGAAACACCTCGCCAAAAGTGGACCAAACGATTAAAACAAAACTCTCTCCTCTCCTTCTCAGGTTCCTGCGGGGGATATCGTCCATGCGCACCGTAAGACGAACGCCTTACGACGAACGCCACACGACGAGTGCCATTCGACCACATCCCCAAAGACTCAGGGTCGGCGACCCCCCCGGAACCTACACATCCGTATTAATTCATCCCTCCTGCATCCCTCCATTCCTTCACTGTCAATAAATCCCTTAAACCTCCCCAATGGTGTGTTTATTCCTACTGGTGAATACTGAATTACTGGATGGTGATTTGTCTAAACAGCTTTGTGGGAATACAAAATGCAGAATGCATTTCCCCAGCAGTGGACAAGTCCACTGACACCAGTGATAATGGTCAGTTGGTGGTGTTTGTGAGGTATTATGATGATACCAGTGATAATGGTCAGTTGGTGGTGTTTGTGAGGTATTATAATGATACCAGTGATAATGGTCAGTTGGTGGTGTTTGTGAGGCAGTATGATGATACCAGTGATAATGGTCAGTTGGTAGTGTTTGTGAGGTATTATGATGAGGGTATGAGTCAAAGGGGGAGTTTATTGATTAATTTAGTGTTTGAGTGGTGCAACCACTCCTATAGACAGCTATGTGTGTGTCCCTCCCTGTGTCCGAGCACGAAAATAGCGTTTTTTCAGTTCCAAGTATTTTGCAGTTGCAGATATCGTGATATATCGTTGATGAAATGTCATACAATATATCGATATATCGCAAATATCGCAATATATCGAATATCGTGATATTATTGTTATCGAGGGCCTAATATCGCGATATATATCGTATCGTGAGGTACCCATATCGTCCCACCCCTATTACTTATGTTATAAACTATTCAAGTAAAGATACATCCGTAGCTCTGAGTTACAGTCACTCAGTTCTGTAACAAGGCCACTAATGGCCATAAGCATTTCAATATATATGCCCTACCAGCAGATCCCGATCTCCCAGTTAGTTATGCTCTTCAAAGTGGTGACCATTGTTTATATATAACACAATAGTAAGTGAAAGTATTAGTGATTTATGAAAAAGCAATGAAAGAATAACTAACTTATTCAGAGGAATAAAACAAGCACAAAAGTGTAATGAGCCTAAATGAAAAATACAAATACTATGAGTCAAGGGTCAAAGCATAGTGCCAAAACAGTGCCAATACAGTTGCAATATTGGACCTTTGTGCACTAAGCATTGTGCCTCTGCCATAGAGATGGACAGAAAAAGGTTGCTTATATTGTATGGAATCCTACAGTTATATGGCAGTTATATGACATACCGCACATAGTATAGATAACTACAACTGTACTGTAGCTACACCGAATGCCTGTATGCAATGCTATTGGCTCGTTTATGTCTGCATGTCAATATTAACTCTAGGCCACTCTGTGGCAGGCAGGGATGTCACAAAGCCATTTCACACACATTAAATGTGTACAGTTTGTTTGCGTGCGTGCGTGCGTGCGTGCGTGCGTGCGTGCGTGCGTGCGTGCGTGCGTGCGTGTGGCCTTGCTGTCACTCCATATCTACCTCCCTGTCAGATGCCTGCTAACAAGGACTAGCTGCTCACAGGCTAATACTCCACCTGTCCATCATACGCACACACAAACACACACGCACAGTCGCACACGCACGAACGCACGCACACGCTCGATTTTACTTGTGATTGCATATGTTACTATATACTACAACACAGCTGTGTACTTCCCATCCAAACATTGTAAATGCCAGACAAGACATTCCCTTAAAGAAGGTGAGAGGGAACATGGACGGAAGCAACCGAGAGATACAGGAGTAGAGATGAAGATAGGGGGTGGGGCACTACTACCAGACAAGTAAGGTACATAACATCATCATTTTAAGGTTGCACCAGGGAATGCTGGTGGTAGAACCCCACCAGATCAGAGATGCAAATCTGATCAGCAACAGATCAGGAATACGAGTCTGCGTCGAATCCGGCACTGTCCAAAAACCCTTGTAAACACTTGTTTTCACAGTGGAATGTCAGTTTACCTCCCCATCTTAGCGACAGTCTTTGGGGGGAACGGGAAAACTGTGTTTCACCAATGCAGGTACGTACCCCCAATTGTGGGTGGCACTGGCAATGCTATGTGACCGAGTCCAGGAGCTATACAGAAATGGGAGAGGTCACAGATGGGGCTATCCCAGTCCCAGAGTTAAAGTAACACTCAGAGTTTCACTGTGAATGGGTGCAGTTTGATGGACCCTTGGTAGTTCCCATTAATGAAATGGTAGTTACTTTAATCAGTGTTATTGCACTTCAATGGGAATGTTATCTCTAGTGTTGGTAGCCATTAGTGCCCTGTTTAACCCACTGATGCAACACAGTCACACCACCACAGCGCATTGTGAGCTTGTAGACCTACCATCAAGTGAAGGTTAATTTGAAAAACGAGGCAATTTTTTTAATTGTAAAAATTAGTTCAAATAATTGGTTCAAATAATAACACATTATTCTGTGATGTGCCAAACAGAGAATACAGATTTATTATAATGACTGCTTTACAGCCACTTTAAGCTCCAGAGTTGTGTCTCTAACCTATAAGGAGTCATTAGGAGAGACAGCTGTATACTTAGTTACACATTGTGTCATACACTGAAAATAATCTATATAAGCTCACTGGCACACAACTAAGAGTATATCAGGCCTTAATGGACACTATATGATAGTACGCTTCCTAAGTTGATGTCCTGGGGACATGGAGACCGGTTCAAAGCAGATGTTTTCAATGTTTACTCATTGAGACTCATTGGCATCGGTTCATTTTCTGTCAACTAAGTACATAAAAGTACACATTTTCACTGAGTACACTGTGCAACCCCGGCCCCTGCACATTTACATTACGGGTGGTGTTCGGGTCAACTGGACCCAAGGGTAATGAAAGTGTGGAAATTGTTGTAGGTGCTCATGTGTACCTTCACTTCCAACCGGTATAGCTTAATCGGTATACTGACTGAGTTCTCTATCCTGATTGGATAAAATTGGTATCCTGAGTTGACACTGTACTTGATTCGCTCTTGTTTCTCTTGACACAGCCGATCTACAAGCTCACAACGTGTCGCGTGGTTTGTAGATCTGCTATCTTTGTCGAATGTTGCCTCCCAGAATACGGGATGCTAGGGTTCAAACGGTTAAACGAACCCCCCCTCTGTTTTCCATCTCTGAAGACCAACTGAATACTAATGAGTTCAATAGATGTAGTAGATGAGATAAGGCAATAGCCAAGAGCAGCGTGCGTGCGTGCGCGCGTGCGTGCGTGCGTGCGTGCGTGCGTGCGTGCGTGCGTGCGTGCGTGCGTGCGTGCGTGCGTGCGTGCGCGCGTGCGTGCGCGCGTGCGTGCGTGCGTGCGTGCGTGCGTGCGTGCGTGCGTGCGTGCGTGCGTGCGTGCGTGCGTGCAGGCCCAATACACAACAATACACCCATACGTTAATCATGTAATTTGTGAAATTATAGACACTGTAGTGTATAGCAGAGACTGGAGTTGGAAAGGCTGTGCCCACTGCCACATGTGCATGGCAATCGTGATGGCGGTGGCACGTGCACCAAACACACACACGTTCAATGGTGGGCGAGCGAAAGCACCCGATGTGGTGCATGCGTGCATGCATGTGTGTGTGTGTGTGTGTGTGTGTGTGTGTGTGTGTGTGTGTGTGTGTGTGTGTGTGTGTGTGTGTGTGTGTGTGTGTGTGTGTGTGTGTGTGTGTGTGTGTGTGTGTGTGTGTGTGTGTGTGTGTAGGGTTTGATTATTGTAAGAGGAAGAATTCTTAATGTAAAAGCATGCCTTTTGTCAACGTAAGCCTGACACACCCCACCGATCAAGCAACACAGTTGGAAAGAGCCTAGATCAGAAGGACACGCACGCACGCACGCACGCACGCACGCATGCACGCAGTTGTGGACTTCCGCCAATAGTGGATGTTCAAACGTTCTATCAAACAGCATGTAGCCTACAATACTTTTGTCTTGAGATTATATACAATCACTCCATTGCCATTGTCTTCTTCTAAACAAATGAAGGTCATTTATGGTTCAGTCTGTCCTTTAGTTTGTATAGCTTAATTAACTGGAATGAGCTGCCAATTATTTTTTGTTCACATAAAATTGCGTGAAGAAATTTGTAGGGCCTCACTTTGGTCTCTGCCTGGTTCCTCAAATTCACTAAAACCCTCCATGCCTAAATTATCTTATCTTAACCATCACAAGTCACAACCACCCACTGCCCTTGAGCAAGGAATTTAACAGAATTTCCTCCTGTACAAATGTTGTGATTCTACCAACTATTATGGCCGAAATTAGTTTTCTCTGACGGGTGGCTGGCATCTCCCTTAGAGATAGGGTGAGAAGTTCAGTCACACGGGAGAGACTCGGAGTAGAGCCGCTGCTCCTTCGCCTGGAAAGGAGCCAGCTTAGGTGGTTCGGGCATCTGGTTAGGATGCCTCTCGGGCGTCTCCACTGAGTGGAGACCCTGGGGCAGACCAAGGCGCAGATGGAGGGATTACATCGACTCACTGGCCTTGGAACGTCTCGGGATCCCCCAGGAGGAAGTCACTAATGTTGCTCTGGAGAGGGAAGTCTGGAGCTCTCTGGTGGAGCTGTTGCTCCCGCGACCCGACTACGGATAAGCGGTTGAAGATGGATGGATGGATGGATGGATGGATGGATGGATGGATGGATGGATGGATACCAACCATTATGGTTGAAGAAAAAACATTGGCATTTGCAAAAACATGGATCTGAATACAGACGTTTCAAGTCAGGCACACAGTCAGCCCTGTGAGGTGGTGAGATGGAAAAATAAGACTATAATATAAAATGTTTTTCAAACATTGGCCACTTATTGTTAAATATTACCTAAGAAAGAGGCAAAAACTGAAAATAGCTGATCTAATTGCTCACAATGTCTCACGTATACGTAATGCCTCAACTCCTACAATTCCAAGTTTGACAAGCTTCCGCTCATGCTTCCGCTATGCTTCGCAAGGAATCTCGGGAAAATTGTGCCTTCAATTTTGACACACGCCCCAGAGCCGGAAGAGGTGTCTACCATTGTATGTCTATGTTCATGCTCAGTAGAAAACGTCCTTGGATAAATGGATGTGGAAAAGAGACCTTGCAGCCAGACACTACACCAATGAGAATGCAAACATTCAACAGATCAAGAGTTCCACTTCCTTTTCACAGCTCCATAATCAGCTGACTTCAACGTTAAACTCTTGTCAGCTGCAGACTAACTAATAAATAGGTAATTAGAGCCAAACAAGTAACAAGCTGTGTGACAGAAATATGGGGAGGGAAGACTCGCCATCTAGGCCTCGTAGGATAGTGGTCTAGTGACTTGACTTTCAATCCATACCTCGCGGGTTCGAATTCTGCTTGTGTGTGTGTGTGTGTGTGTGTGTGTGTGTGTGTGTGTGTGTGTGTGTGTGTGTGTGTGTGTGTGTTCATCTGAATATATATAGTATAGTATTTCTGAGAAAACTAATTCAGATCAATCTGAAAAACACCTAGAGTAAATTGTCATGGCTGCCTAATCTGCTTATACATGTAAATGTGTATGTTGATTGGGGTATGTCATTATATATTTCAAATTATATTTATATTATGAATTTGTATGTAAAGACTCAATATTTTTCAAAAGTATAGCGAAATTGTGGATCTCCAAGTAGATGAGTTATTTTCACTCTTTGTGTATGTCACTGTTGTACATCTGAACATACATACATAAAATGGGTAAAAAGCACTCCATGAAAGGACTCTGAAAGTGAACAATCCAAACCACAAACGGACCACACAAATGAATACACACACATGTGCGCGCACACACAAACACACACACTCACTCACTCACTCACTCACTCACACACACACACACACACACACACACACACACACACACACACACACACACACACACACACACACACACACACACACACACACACACACACACACACACACACAAACACAACTGAAGTCATCATATTTGGCCCCCAGAAATTCATAAATGACCTCTAAAGTTCCCTAGGCCCCCTTTCTGCGAATTTTCACAACACAGTAAAGAATCTGGGTGTTCACTTTGACTCCAGCTTAAATTTTAATAAACAAGTATCCAGTGTAGTGAGTAGCAGTTTTTATCAGTTAAGAACAATAGCAAAATTGAAACCTATTTTAGCGTGACCTGGAAACCGTGATCCACGCTTTTATCACCTCTCGACTATAGTCTCTCAAGACAGACTGTTGCCTGGGGCCGCTGTTTTCCCGAATATTTGACGATGGGATTCTCAGATTGCCTCTCGACTGGACTATTGTAATTCCCTGTACCATGGCCTGACTCAATCCACTCTGTCCCGCCTACAGATGGTCCAAAACTCAGCTGCAAGACTTTTGACAGGAACCAGAATGCGCGAGCACATAACCCCAGTTCTGGCCCAACTTCACTGGTTACCAGTGAAACACAGACTACATTTTAAAATTCTACTGTTCGTTTTTAAAGCCCAAAATGGCCTTGCACCTGAATACATTTGTGACCTGGTTTCTGCACCTCCAGCCTCCAGGGTACTCAGGTCAACCTCCCAAATGCCCCTTGCTGTCCCCTCAACGAGCCAAAAAAACCCCAAAGGCGACCGGGCCTTTTCAGTAATTGCCCCCAAACTCTGGAATAGTCTCCCACTACACATCAAATCCAGCCCCACCATCGAAAGTTTCAAATCCTCCCTAAAAACTCACCTTTTCTCCATTGCCTTCAGCTCCTAGTTCTGTGAACGTTTTAACCTCTTTGTAATTAGTAGGCTATTACATGTTCTCATGTCCTTGTAATTTTGTTATATTGTATTGTTCTTATGAAGTATTGCTAAACGTTTAATTTATTTTTGTATTTTATGATTTTTATATGGAAAGCAGCACTTTGGGTCAACTTCTGTTGTTTTTAAATGTGCTATATAAATAAAGGTGACTTGACTTGACACACACACACACACACACACACACACACACACACACACACACACACACACACACACACACACACACACACACACACACACACACACACACACACACACACACACACACACACACACACACACACACACACACACACAAAGAGGGACTGTCTGTCTGTCAACTACATCTGCCAGAGGTTGAGGCAGGCTTAAACTGGAGTATCAGCCGTAACCATGGTTTATTTATAGCTAGGACTCATGCACTCTGAACTGGAGAGCACACATAGAGGCATGCATAAACAATATCAATGACACTCAAAGAAAACATGTGCACAGACACATGCACAGCCACACACACATACACGCACACACACACAAACACTTGATGGAACATTTCCCCCTGAGTGTGCAGCTATTGAAAATATCAAGCGTGACTAGGTGAAACGGCATAATAAGTCGAGGAGACACAGAAGGCAATGGGCGGGACAAAAGACGATAAAAGGAGTGAAGGAGAGGAATGGAATGAATAAACATTGATGGAAGTGGACAAATATTCCAGGGTTATGAGTTACAACAATTAGTTTTGTTCATCGTGAATGTGTTAGCCTCCTGCTTTGCCCTGAATAATTGAACGGACGGTTAATTTGAATGTTTGTTGAATGCTGCGGACAAAGCACGCTTCTGTTTGCACTCTGCTAAATTCTGTCTCAGCAGGCCTTACGGCCCGGCGTACATGAGGGAATCTCCACATCAAGGACAAAGGACTGAAGACAATACGTTATCTTCTATCTATAATGTTAGTTATCCCATTAAAATCGGGAAAGCATCTGTGTCATTTTAGATTTTAAGTGTTTTCTATTCAAAAATAGCAGATCTACAAGCTTACAGTCTGTCACTTTGTGCTTCGCTGCGAGCTTGTACATCTGCTATTTTTGAATATTTTTTAAATATCTTGAAAGAACCACTGGTTTAGATGGCATTCGTAGAATCGGCCTCAGGTTATACTAAGATGCCTGTGGGTGCTGTGCACAAAAAATTGTCGATCTACTGTAAGTAACTCTGTAACTCACAGAGTGTCACAATGCGGTGTGAGCTTGTAGATCGCCTTTCTAAATCAGCCGTTATCCAGATGGCAAGACTGAACAAGTCGAGGTTCAGTCTCTTATTCACATAATAATCAATCTTTATTTCAGACTACATGGTCCATAACAATCAACAATACAGGGGACAATACAACAGAAGTTACAAAGCAAAAACATACTGTATACAAAAAAAAACAAAAAACATACAGACACTCTGATGCTGCTCTTCTTAGGCATGGTCAAAGTCATTATGATGTCATTGTTTGAGTCATTCCAACCTCATCATAAAACTGTACATAGATTCCTGAGAACAGCATCCAGAGTAGGAACACCACTGTTTACAAACAGATGACTGGCACTTCAGCAGGATTCTGAGAGCATATGCCACCCGCAACTTATTATATTTACCTTTACTGTAGCTGCACCACAAGTGGGCAGTGTACAGTGGTGTACAGTAAGCTGATCATCGGTACACATATAAAATGTGTACAAACAGCAGTCCATAATCAGAGCACACATTCAGCAGTTGCTGTAGGCCAGCAGAGCAGGGAGACATGATGACCAGGTCATCTGCATACATTAGATGGTTAACGAGCCTCTCTCCTACCATACAGCCAGTCCTACACTTTCTGAGATTTGTAGAGAGTTCGTCCATATATAAATTAAAATGCACAGGTGATGAAATCCCACCCTGTTTGACCCCATTAGTCACTAAAAAGGGCCCCGATATAGTATCACCCCATCTAACTTGCATGGTTTGATGGGAGTACCAAAAGTGTAAAATACGTATTAAATAATAATAAAGGGGATACTTGAATTTGCTCTGCACAACATGGTTCAACAAGGGTTGAAGTGGCTGGTGGCTTTTGATGATTGTATATGTTGGCTGCCATGGAGATCAACAATGTGTCTACTGGGTTACAGGGTGCATGGCCGGGCCTGTCTTACAACTAAACGTTCTGTCTGTATGAAAATGGGTTTGAAATTACACCTGTGCTCTTTGTTGTGGCACTGGCATTAGCTGTGGAAACAGCTGAGCCTTTCTGCACCAGGCAGGGACAGAGGCCAACGTGCTGCATTCAGCTGACTGTGAAGACTGTAAGCACCATGGACAGAGGCACACACAGAAAGCATGTGGCAGTGAGCTCTCTCCACTGTGAGCAGCTGGCCAAGGACTTCTTCAAAACCACATGAACTGCCCTGAAATGGCCATGCGTACATTGTATTCAGACATGTGGACAGCACCCTATGACAGCTCAACAACTTCCCCTCTCACCTTTTTCAGCACTGTGTAAACTAAAGCATCAAGAAAGAAAGAAAGAAAGAAAGAAAGAAAGAAAGAAAGAAAAAAAGAAAGAAAGAAAGAAAGAAAGAAAGAAAGAAAGAAAGAAAGAAATGGGATATGGTGCATTTAGATTGTGCATCACATTCACCCATTCACACACACATTCATATGTGTGTGTGAATGAGCCACCGCCGTCACAAGAAAGAGTTGGAATAATGCAAACTTTGACATCTCTTCCTCACTGGTAACTGTGGTTTCTTCCCCTGAAGAAACGCAGCTAGCTGGAGACCCCGGGCTCTACTACACTGTCCCGCCACTTCATCATCATTGGCATCTCTCCCTGACCATCTCTTATCTAAACCACTGATTGTCTAATAGAGCCAATCAAGCCTTGATAGAAAATCACTTACTCAATAGGACCAGTTGCTGATTGCCCAAAAAGCGACGGGCCCTCGTAGAGAAATCTTATGCCCACTTGATAAAAAAGTAAGTGCAGGTGGGCCAGGCTTTTAGTAATGCACTGCAATTGGGGAGAGTAGAATTATGTATAATGTGTGTGCGTGCGTTTGTGCGTTTGTGCGTGCGTGCGTGCGTGCGTGCGTGCGTGCGTATATTGGTGTACTTTTGAATACATATAATTTAGATTTTGGTCACGTTTCAATTTCATCATGATTATGCTGGAAAATGCTTTAATGGCCACTTATCAGTCCAAGATTTGAAGACAGTTCTTTTTTTAGTGAATATCAGCAAAGCAATAGCATCACTTATTCCTGGAGAAAGATGAGTTTGGATTTTATTTTGTAAATCATATAATTTAATACAAACTTAGAATAAAGACTTGCCAGTACAGATGCTAGATCAGTCAATAAAACTTAGGCTCTTCCTCAACAACCAAGTGATTTGTCAGTAAGGGACTGATCGTTATTGAGGTTCGTCACTGGTCGAGAGACAGCAAGATCATTTTGTGACTAAGGACGATGTCGTTAGTCACAAATAAATCGTCATAATATCTCTGCTCTTTAAGTCTGTCATGCCCCTGGCAGGCTAACAGTACTGAACTGTAATATCTTTGCTCTAAGTTAAGTCTGTCATGCCCCTGGCAGGCTAACAGTACTGAACTGTAATATCTCTGCTCTAAGTTAAGTCTGTCATGCCCCTGGCAGGCTAACAGTACTGAACTGTAATATCTCTGCTCTAAGTTAAGTCTGTCATGCCCCTGGCAGGCTAACAGTACTGAACTGTAATATCTCAGCTCTAAGTTAAGTCTGTCATGCCCCTGGCAGGCTAACAGTACTGAACTGTTAATTGTTGCTGGATGTGTGAAAACGTTGCACGGCTGGGTATCCGTTTTGTTTTGTCTAACTGTCTCAGTGGCAGTCCATAAGAGGGAAGTATAGTGCTGCCACTATTTCAGCTTTGGCTAGAAAATCTGTCTGCAAACAGCGAAAACCCATTTTGAGAATCTCAGCGTCGGTCCAAATTGCAAAGCAGTCCTGCTGTTAGTTGGCAAAAGTACTGAAATGTTTTAGAAACGTGCGCCATTTTGTGTCCTCTTGGTGGGCCCTGCAAACCACACAGCTGAGACTGTCAATGGTAATATCCATAAACCACCTCCGCTCACTTGGAAAATGACATTGGCAGATCAATTTCATGTATAGATCTGATAGTCTGCTCACTGCTATCCATATATCACAACTAGCACCTGCCTTGTAGCAGCGAGTTTGCTCAGGGTGCAGTAATTGTGATGTGTACTCTACCAAAAATATAGCAAATAGAGAATTTGGGGAAATCTAAGCATGCCATTGGAGTTCAAAGATAATTCCATTTTAGACATGGCGCTGGATTCAAAGTGCATGATACGACGAGTCCATCATAAAACACGCCACCACAGGCATTTTAGCCACACAATCAAATTAAGAGTGCAATAGGTCAATGTTAATAAAGGCTCGTGTTGAAAGCCATTTCCCCAGACAGGCCATCATAAAGCAGTGAAAAGTGCTAATGGTTAATTTGGCCTGGTGCCATGTCATTAGTCCGACAGCGCATTGATCGGACTCAGCGCATTACTAACCGTGTCCCTGACCCTAACCGCATGTGAAGCCACGTAGTCGGCGTAATGGGATGTCGGAATTATGGGCAGTCCCCTTTGGCCCAAAGAACCATGGGGTCCACAGTATTAATCATCATCCAACAGGATCTTTTCATGGGGCTCAAAATGTCTCCCAGGTTATAATGATCCTTTTTCAATGCTCTCAAACATGGTGCACGTAAAGTGTCTAATCATAGTCCTAAAGCGTGAGTGCAAAATTAAAGCGTGAAATGGATAGTTAGAAAGTGAACTGTCACTTGATTATTTTGAATCGTAAACAACAGACGCTACTTTTCTCAAATTGATGTTGCCAGCAGAGCACAGACCTTTTTTTATTTTTGGGTGACGGCTTTGATGTGAACAGCAGAATGATTGCCCAACACCCTTATCTGACAGCGACTGTATAACTACAGAATGACAAGAAAACAACGTGTCTTTCAGAGACCAAAACAAAAGAGACTGTTTTTTTTTAAATATCCTTTCTTACTTTAACAAAATATGTCACATTAAAGGGAGAGGCCGGGTTACAGAAAACTCACTGGAATAAAGAATAATTTAGTTCATTTAAGTGGCATTGTCAGTGTCACAACACAACTCACTGTTAATGTAACTCTTGAGAGTGTAAAAATGGATGGAAGTTGGATGGCAGCAATCAGCCAAAGTCAGTCAGAAAAACACAGTGTTTGTGTATAGGAGAGTGAAACGCATGCACGCACGCACGCACGAACGCACACGCACACACGCACGCACGCGCGCACGCACGCGCGCGCACGCGCACACGCGCACACACACACACACACACACACACACACACACACACACACACACACACACACACACACACACACACACACAGTGCAAGCACACCTATGCATGTAGCTTTTATATAGGGCTATAACTTATGTTAGCTTTCACGCACACACGCACGCACGCACGCACGCACGCACGCACGCACGCACGCACGCACGCACGCGTGTCTCTCTTATCTCTCGATTTCTTCTCTTATCTCTCGATTTCTCTCAATTGTCGTGTGAAGAAAAACACAACACTATGGAAAACAAATCATCATACACAAACTAAAATGATTCTGGTCTGGAGCTGGAGTGTCTGTGAGGAACTGGTTCTTACTTGTTGATACACCTGCTGAGATGGAGTCCAGCAGAGATCAAAGGAAAGAGGTAATTAGCACACAGGCGCGTGCACACAGGCACGTGCGTGTGCACGCAACCAAACACACACACACACACACACACACACACACACACACACACACACACACACACACACACACACAATATGGTACAGTACAAAAAGGTACAGTGGGATTATAGTATAGGAGATAACATTATGCAATATAAACACACAGTAACACGTCCACAACTATACACATGTATACTGTGTACACAGTTATTTTATGGTTCTCTCTTCCCTAGTTTGTGAAGCAGAGAAATGAGCCTAATGAGCCTCATTACGAGCACCATAGACAAACACAACGACACATTATACAGAAATGAATGCAACAAATCATCCCACTCCAATGAGAATGTAACTGCAGGCTAACAAAGAGCAGCTAGGGCACCATTTTGAGAAGAAGAAACATCACATCACATCACACACACACACACACACACACACACACACACACACACACACACACACACACACACACACACACACACACACACACACACACACACACACACACAGTAAGCAGCACAATTAACCACTTGAACACCAACATTGGGGCTAACATTCAACGAAAATAGCACACCCACAAGCTCACATCTACAAGCTAGCTCACAACACGTTGCAACACGTTGTGAGCTTGTAGATCAGCTACAGTATTTCCAGCCAAGGTATTTAACGTAAAGCCAAAAAACAGGAGGAGGCCTCGTATAGAGCCCTTGGAAATCTGGTCAACTATTAGTATAAGGTAGTTAAACTTGGCTTTGGAGAAGACATCTGGATAGGATGCCGATTCACCCTCTATGATTTTGACTGCTCCAACCAAATCAAACTGGCAAAAGAGAATGTCTAGTATTTAAACTATTCAGCATCACCTGTTTGTTTACAGCAGCAAACTGCTTTCCAATAAAACAAAACAGGCAACCTACACTGGTAATCATTGTGTTATCTCTTTATTACCTTCTTCGCCTGCTTCCTTATATAATGTCTGTGCTCAGTCTGTGCAACCGGCGTCTAGCAGATATTAGCAGTGTTTGCAGACTTATATGAATATAATGAGCTCCTTACGGTTTGTTGTATTATATACAATCATTTAAAATGAGAAAACGTGTGTACTGCACACACTGTGTGTTATATCGTATTTGAGTACTCTTCACTGTACCATTCACGCTCCAAGTGATGTGGAGGGACTATTCCACTGTGAGCAGCTTTGTCATTTTAGATTGTAGCTAAATCCCATGATTTTACACTGCGGCTATTCAAAAATAGCAGATCTACAAGCTTATAGGGTGTCACCTCCTGTCACGCTACGAGCTTGTAGACCTGCTATTTTGGAAAATGCGTGAACCTTTGTGCAGTTACAGTAGGTGGCAGAAACCACCTAACTCCAAAATGGAGTTTCAGGAAATGAAAAAAAAAACATACAGCTCAAGTGGACTTAGGAGGTTTTGGCCGAAGCACATTTTAATACTTTTCATTGGTTCAATACTAACACACAGAAGTAAAAGGTGTTCAATAGCACTGAATTATAAAAAATAAAAAGGAGTTAGCTGGTTTCTTGACATGCGGTATAGGCTATACCGCTATAGCAACATACATTTTTCAGAAAACTGTAAGGATTTAGAAGACATTTTTAGAATCTGCCTCTGGTCTGGGAATACCACTCATTTTCAACATTTGACTATGTCATTAATATATCTTTGAGCTGTTGTGTGGAAATTATAAAAAAAGTCCCCCCATTCTGTGTTTCCTAGAACTGTAGGTTAACATGGTGAATCACATCTTGAAGATGTGATTCACCCTCTCCACAAGGAGGGGTGAGTGCAGCAAAGCATTATGGTCATTGTAGTAATCCAGCAGTGAGAGTGTCCATGACATGTCCATGACACTTTGAAATACTAAAATACTCCAGGAAAGTGTTTCTCGTCTCCCAAACATCATTAAAATAAGATCTGGTTGTGGCCCTTTAACGGGTTAAATGGATGTGTCCGTATGTGTCGGTATTCAGTTCAGGACTTAAGAGGAATTTTAAAAGTCCGATCAGGTGCTTTTGGCCTGTGGTTCCATCATCTGCAGGATGAAATAAATCCAGGGCTTATTATGTATCCCCCCAGGTATTAATACAATTGTAATGAATTAGACTAGTCTTGCTCAGGCCTGCCTGAAGGCTATCAACATCTGTCAGCCCTTTCTCTTCACGTCTCACTTGGGTCTGACTGAAGCAGATCTCAAGTGAGATTAAAGACTACATTTATATAAATTAAAATCAAGTGCCTTAATTCAATCTGTCACAAAGAGGCATCTTGCGTGCAGATTATCTTCATTACATTGTGTTCAATGGTTGCAGGCAATGCACCAACCTGCAGTTTGCATTTCAGTGCGTTCTCCCTATGGAACTCACAAGAAAGAAAGAAAGAAAGAAAGAAAGAAAGAAAGAAAGAAAGAAAGGAAGAAAGAAAAAATAGCCTCCCTTTGAATTCACATTTCTATATGTAGGTCCATGGTGTCACACATTAACCCTTTAGTCCAGATGCTCTGGTCCTGGGACATTTATCAGCACTCTCATAAGGGACAGAGTTACAGATTTAAAGTTGCTGGCACTGCCTTATTGAGCATCACCATTGCAAGCAGAGAGCCAAAACCAATCCTACAGTATATCAGCGTTCCTCGGGTCCTGAGACGTTTGATAGATGCAGGCCCTGTGGCGGAGCCAAATGCACCTTTTCAGCTTGTGTTTCAATTTCAACTTCTGCTGGTGTATGGAAAAAAGCTTCCCAAGCTGGGTCTTTACAGGTGCCCCCTTTCTGCCTAAAGGGGGTTTCTACATATTTAAACATCCAAACCGGTGGCCCACTGAGTTGTGAAAAACTACAGGAGGAATCTAATGCGAGTGAAGGGGTAAAAGTAATGTGATGTTCTCCGGCAGACAGTGAGTCATCGTTGCTGCTTCAAGTGGTGCTCTGGCAGTTTTCAGTGGGAGCCTCAGGATGGACAATTTATGGTCTTAGGGGCAGGAAAGCCCTCATCTGCAGAAATAGCACTTTCATGTGAATCCCTTCCTCTATTTGTATAGACCTGAAGTGAAGTGAAGTGAGGATGAGGATCAACAGGGTACAGAACAAGAGTAAGGACTGAGATGCAATGGCTTAGTCATACATTTGTTTCTATTGTGCTTATTGACCTATTGGCTAGTATGGCTACTCCTATTGTGTTGCCAGGAGATCTCCTTAGCCAATACAATTGGTGTTCTAAATTCAATGCAGTTGTTAAAAATGGGTGGAAACAATACAATATTTAAAAACAAACTGCATTGCATATAACCAATGCAAAGTCTTTAGGGCTGTCCTTCATTTGTTGCATTGTGACAGGATTGATTGCCAAAGCAGTGGGCGTAGCTTTGTTAGCAGCCATTCTAGCAACTACACTGAATCTACTTGTCACCAATCGTATAGGCGGAGTTCTCTGATCATCTGGCAACGCAAGACTGAGCTTAAGTTAAGAATCCCTTTTTAATAGGAACCCTCAGCCTTTGGGCAGGCATTGGAATGAATGAAGGTTCAGTCAACAAAACAAAACAGATAATTGTAGTCAAACAGGGACAGACACGGTGACGGAGGCAGAACCAGACAATAACTTTTGTCAATGTTGTGTCAGCTCCAAATTAATTCAAATCCCATAACATAGCCGTCAAAACACTTCTGGCCAAGCAACAGAAGCTATAGTGAAGGACGTTCCCCAGTATTCATGCAGCAGCCTATTTCACAAAAGGATATAACATTTTTTGTTTCGTTTTTTCCCAGCTATTTCTGTCCAAGCGTAAAGGACATTGAGTACATACATGATTATATAATGAACATGTATAGTATCCAGACACGTCCTACAGAAGGACACTTTGCAGTGTTGTTGAGCGAGGGGAGAGCATTAATCACACGTTTTAGACTCCTTTTTAGCCGGGGATTCAATTTGGTGACCTTCCGCTCACAGGAAGTTTGTCTACCCAGTAGACCTGCACTCCTATTTTGTATTGGGAGAGTATATGCTAATCACGTCACGTCAAGGAAAATAATGCACACTAACATCACATCCTGTTCCCAATGACAACACAAAATGAGGGACTCACTCAATGAGTACACAATATTCTATTGTTTTTATTTTATTTTATTTTTTACATTTAACCAGGCATGGACATTTAAGAACAAATTCGTATTTCCAAACATAAGCTTGTTATAGATATATTTTACAATATAACACATGAAGTCAATGGTTATTTCGTGGGCTATTATCATATGGTGAGCCTTGATGAAAACTCACTTATACTTTATAACATTTTGTAGCTGTCTGGCAGAAATATTTTAACTTCATATTTCATCTTTTTTTCCTTTCAGACAAAAATGTAAAAAGAACCACGCTCATCTGCTGAAAGAAATTAAGTGAGGTGCTGGAGTCACAAAGGGATAATGAAAAAATAAAGGGAAGCTCCGCACACTCAAGATCTGCGCACAATTAAAGTATTTATTTTGCAAGCTTTCAGTCTACTGACCTTCAGGCATCGATGCCTGAGTGTGCGGAGCTTCCCTTTATTTTTTTTCATCTTTTTTTCCTTTAAAAAAAAATGAATGCCCTATTGGCTTCTTTAATATGTTGTAGTACCTATTCATGTTCTGGACCAAAATAAACAATGAATACATAATACGCTTGTTGTCTGACAGTGTGACACAAAAGTAGTAAAAATAGCCAATCTAATAGCCGATCTCACGACACAATTTGCCTTTAATGAGATGGCCAAAATAGACGCCAGGTTGAAAGTGTTTAAGTGTGTCTGTAGCTTTTATAAATATTGTACCAATGAAAAGTACTGATTAACAAGAGCTTGTGACTATGGTTCTGGACATTCAGCTATGATATTATATTATTTATTGACAGACCCCGGGGTTTCCTGCCACCTATGAATATAGAGTTTATGTTTCCAAAGACACTTAAATATTCTACTGTTGCCCTGAACACTTTATGTGCCCTGAACACATCGGAGTCCCAATCGCATTTTCTCTTTACCATTTCTGTGCACACTTATACTTTTCATTGTTCAAATGATACTCCATCAGAATCGACAATTCAATTGTTAATTAGGATTCACCATTTTGCTTCAGAAGAAACAATGTCTGATTAAGCTGACGAAAGGTGGTGAACATGAGTGGGACGGGACACGGTTAGCAACTTATTAAATTAAATAAATGCCTTGATGTCATATTCGACCATAGGCCTAATATTGCCTATCATTTTGTTATTAAACCCCATGGCATCTCACATTTAGCTTAAAAAAATGTGGTGATGGCCAACTTGGTACTGTAGCCCTAGAAGATATTTCTCATGTTATTTTAACATGCTTAAAAAACAGATCTTGCAAGAATTGAGAGCCAACTATTAGGAGACTAACTAGTAGACCATTTAACACTGATGGCTGCCACCAGTCACAATGTGGGACAGGGTCTGCATTTGTGGGACGACTGAAAAGTCTTGGAAATGAGGGACTGTCCTACGCAAAGGGGGACATCTGGTCAGAGTGCTGAGTGTTGCACATAAGTTGGCCTCCTGGTGACGCTCAAAAGGGCAGAATTGCGACTCGGACAGTTATAGCGCCACCATGAGGCTGATTTGAAAAATATCAAGTGGCATTTCGTCCTGAGCCTAGTGGGAATATGAGTGCAAAGTTTCACTGCAATTGAACGTTGCGTTGATGATTTGCGGCATTTTGTACATAACGGGCCACTCCTGAAAACTTTGGAAGCCAATCTTAGCCAATCAGGATGGAATATGAGAAATCAAACATACCCGTCTTGATCACATGACTAGAGATCATGTATACCGATTTGCTTGAAATTTGAATAAAATCTGAAGGAGTAATATAAAAAATGTGTTTTACATAAGTCGGCCGCCTGGTGGCGCTATAAGGAGCAGATGTGAAAAATGCAGGTCAAAGGTTTTTCCTAACAGGCCCATGTGAAACTTTTGGGGCAGAGGTTCAGCTATGGCATCCAGGGTGTGTGTGCACAGTTTGGCTGCAATCAAGCCAACGGTGGCAGAGATTAGCTGTACACAGACGGACGGACGGACGGACGGACGGAGTGCAAAACATACTCTCCCCATGCCTTCGGCCTGGTGGAGACAACAATGAACACAATGTCAAGCCATGAAGACAGGTTAGCTGAAAATCTGCCTCGATATCTTCAATTTGACAGATCATATTTCATTTCTTCTCTCGCTCTCTCCATCTCTCTCATTTCTCTCATTGGCACGGACCCCCCTGGAGCTTCCTCTCTCTGCCCACAACCCCCAACCACCACCCCCCGTTCTCTCTAAGCCCCCTTTCATCTAGAAACAGCCAATAGTGTTCTTTTCCATGGTCACTTATCAACACCAGCCGCAGTCTGGTATTTCACAATGGCAGCGGAAAAACATTAGGGCTGCGATAAGATTTGTTGCCCTCCCCATTGCCTGGCATTATTGTTGCAGACACACAACAGAGTTGGCAATGGCATCTCTCTCTCTCTCTCTCTCTCTCTCTTACACACACATACACACACATTTCTCATATTTGTTTTGGAAGAACAGAGAGGACAAATGAAAAGGCTGATGGGATAGAGAGTGAGCAGAAATGTGAAGCTGTGAAAGAGCATGTGCATGCGTGCGTGTGTGCGTGTCTGTGGAGTGAGTGAGACTGTGCATGAGATACATGCAATTACCTACGAACAAACGTGCGTACACACAGCAAATAGCTAAAAACTGGATGGTCTTATTGTTATAATGTTTTCCTGATTAAAACACAAATGTCTGTCTGTCTGTCTGTCTGTCTGTCTGTCTGTCTGTTAGGGGTGTAAAAAAAATCGATTCGAATTAGAATCGCGATTCCCGCTATGAACGATTCAAAATATATATATATATTTTTTGCTTACAGTTACAGGAGTTTTCACTACATGGTGTTTGTGTTATGAAATGTAAGCTTACCCTAATCACAGTAACCATCATGTCTTCAGTCATAGTTTTGAATCTGGAAAAAAAATGCTTTAGACATTTTTTTTAATCGTTTTTGGATTGAGAATCGAGTTGAATCGAATCGTGACCCCAAGAATCGGAATCGAATCGTGGGACACCCAAAGATTCGCAGCCCTACTGTCTGTTTCTAAATCTCACTTTGCTAGTCTATACCTCCCTCCCCGTTTCTTTCTTCTCTCATCTCCCTCACTTTCCCTCCATCACCCCAGTCTTCCAGACAGTTTGTCTCTTGGTCATGATTGCCCCTGAGCTCTGATGTGATCAACAGTATGTTGGCTCCTCTCTCTGTCTCCACTCGGCCCCACTCTACCTCTACACGCTAACAACATCATTCGTGACATCACAATCGTATTTGGTTGGCCGGGAACTCCCCAGTGGCCTCAGGAAGAGCCTGCGTGCCGTTTATTCATTTTCATTTGTTTCACAAATAGCGAAAATAGCAGATTTATAAGCTCACAACACGCCATGATCCGTAGATCGTCTATTTTCACTATGCATCACACGACGCATGGCTCCAGTGGTTAACATAGTTATGAAGAGCTCACGTACAGTTAATAGGACCAAACAGTGTGTCAATAACATAACAGCCCGCCTGTTGTCCTGTCTCTCTACAGTCTAAATAAACAGCTACACTTTGGAGAAACATGGACTGCAATTTATCTGTGGGCTATGTTGAATTGTTCAGTCCGCTGTATTTCTAGAATTGCTCAAATCAAATCCAGGTTTATGGTTTTATCAATCAAACTGTTACATTATCCCTGCAATCCTTCAAAATGCATATGCTGCACAAACCCATCATTTTCTAAGCCTGTTTAATCAAATGAAAGTCTGGGCAATGTACACTCACATGCATTACGTCTACGTGCACATCTGCCAATACACGTGTGTGCGTGCATGCATGTCTGTGACTCATGCCTAACATAGGACGACAATGGAAACAAAGTCCCCAGGACGTTTTTGTGTTATCCTTCTCATTGTACCACGTGCTGCGTTTACATGTCTGACTAATAAAGTATTCAATCAATCAAAACACCCATGTGGCCCATAGCCCATGCAGGAGCCTATCTCCTGTTTCCATAGTGTGAGGCAGCTTGATGTACAAGTAGCCTATACACAGCCTGGACATGTCGCTATGTGGCAGGGACTTAACCCCAATCCAACACCCTTGATGCCGAGTGCCAAGCAAGGGGTCCACTGGTGCCATTTTTATAGTCTTTGGTATGACTCGGCCGGAGATTGAACCCTGACCTGCAGGGCAGACACTTTTAAGGCCATTGAGCTGG
Source organism: Electrona antarctica (assembly GCF_951216825.1). Lineage (NCBI taxonomy): Eukaryota > Metazoa > Chordata > Actinopteri > Myctophiformes > Myctophidae > Electrona > Electrona antarctica. The sequence continues at coordinate 36,382,457 of NC_136809.1, read as the reverse complement.
TGCTTAACCCACATAACCCTAATACATAATCTATGAATGAGACCTCAGGCCGCTGAGCCATAAATAGAGCTTTCCTGATGTGCCCCTTGTGTTTCAATGGCGTTCACTCATACTGTTTGCTGCATAGAGGAGCCGAGAGGGACGTGGATTGAAGGAGCCTTTGTAGTACTAGACTGGTTTGTGACATCTAATTAAGGTGCAGTCTCAATTTGTGAATTAGTGATGATGATATAATGAAGACGGAAGTGGGGGTGATATAGCCACACTGTAGCCTACAGAAATGATGGCAGTGACATTGATGGTGGGCTGGTAACTATTTTGTTTAATAGTCCTCTCCTGTCATTTAATCATTGTGATACAACTAGTATCTTGGCTGTCACCATATTTCACTGTCACATGCTGCTGTCACTCACTCTATAGGACAAAATAACAAGAAGTGATTACTTGACTTCAACCAGTATACAATTAGATAACATTTCTATCTGTACCAAGTAGGCTATATCCTTCCATCATGGTGTTTTACAATCTGATCGATTGTAAAGCTACTAAACCAACATAATAATCAAATAGAAATGATTCATTGACAGAATCAGCTTGTTGCACTACCAGGCAAACGAATTTCCAATCAAATCATGGGATCAAAACATGCAGGATCAAATCATATTGTTGGATGTCCAAATTTGACTTGCTTGTCACATTGCTTCTTTCATTATTTTAAGATTGCTTTCTGCAGCAATCATCAAACGGTGTTTGCTCGCCGCGACCGGTAATCGGCGGGTTATGGGGGCGATGACCGGCATGGTAGCCTAGTATTACTGAGCTACTCTCTATCAGTCTGCGAGATGACAGCGAGTAGAGCCAGGGAGGACCTCGAGGCTCGAGCTGTGCGCGTACAGTGCGCATTGGCGAGGTTATAAATCAAACGATGGGCTGACCCCCCCAACCCCCCCCCCCTTTTTCTACTTATGCTCACTCCCATCACCCCCTCCTCGAGTCCTCCTTACACTAATCGAGCCCATATGCAGCTTTCCAATTGGATATCTAGGAAATGTAGCCTTCTTCATCTTAACATGATTCCATGCGCCTTCGGAAAATCAATCACTATTAGGCTATAGCTACAGGCTATATGTGACTAATTATAGCATATTGCCCTAATTGGTTCAAAACCGCTGATAAAGACCCGATCAAGACGCGGGCAGATACACAGACACAGTCACAGACGCACATTGCACGCAGACACCGGACAGGGCTTGGGTGTTGCTCCGGACCGGCTCAGCGAAGCAGGTTCCTCTCTGCGTTTGAGCAAATCAACAACCACCCCGTCCCAACTCCAGCCAGGAGCAGTGGAGTGGGGTCCACGGACACGCACAGGCTAGTCAACTGTACTGTAGGTTCTGGAACATTATTCAACAGATGTCGACAATCAAACAATGGCACGCTAATTCGCTTCGGAGAGGAGTGATTTATTCTCACTGGGAAACGGCTGCAGCTTTTATCGCGCGTCCGCGGACCGCGTCCCTCTCGCTATAACTCTCAAATCTCAATCTCACCCCCGCGTTTCTCTTTCTTCTTCCACCCCTACATCGATATAATATCTATTGTTTTAAATAAGATATGGGAATTTAAGATGACGGACGCTTTAAACCTGGGGAAAGAGATTCCGTCAAGAAATGCGCGCAATAGAGGATGCGCATTTGGCAGTGCCAGTGGTGGGTTTCCCCCTTGCGATGCACGAGGCGAGCGACCACCAGATATTATGCACATTGCACCGCGCAGCATGCAAGTGTCTAATCTTCAGCGTTCACACTCTTCAAACAAACGCTATCACACAGCCCACAAGTGTACACGACTTCTCCCAGAAAACAATCAGAGCACTGAACCATCTGCGAGCGTGAAATTGGCAGGTTTGGCGGTTACTGTACCTTATGAGGAGATTCCCGTGGCAAAGGGCAGTCTACGGTCCGTTCTGAGGAGATGGAAAGAAAAGGCAGCTGTATTATCCTCGAGTCGGTCAGCGGCGTGCATTGGGACAGAGGGAGAGCAAGAGAGCGACTGGGTGCGCACGAGAGAGAGAGAGAGAGAGAGCGAGAGAGAGAGAGAGAGAGTAGGGGAGGAGAGGAGAGGAGAGGAGGGGGGGGGGGGGGGGGGGGGGGGTAAGTGATGGCTCCATGTCCGAGTCTCTCAATATTGAAATGCTCCTGCTTTGCCTTCTAAATGTTGAGCATAGGCTAGCCATAGCATTTTCTTAATTGTATACGAGGCTTTAATGAAGCAAAGGCCGATATTGTATTGTTTAATTCATTTCAAATGTTACAATGTCAGCTGGTTAGGGGATAGGCCTGCCTATAACCAATTCTGTTTTTTTATGTTTAATTGTGGGGTGGCAAACCTATAAACTGCATTTGCAAGGGCCTACCTTCATTTTCAAATGGTGGACATGATTTTGACCTCCTGTATAGGAAGTCGTGCAACATAATTTCCACACATAGAATGTCCTGTGGTCAAACAAAACTTGTGAATTAATTAACTGAAAGCCCCAGTCCCAGTACAGGCTAAATACATTCTCATGATCATGCAGGGAGAGTTGTTGTGTTGGTGCTTGGGCAGGCACAGGCCTGCCCTTTTGCCTCAAAGTGCCCTTTTCCTGCCCAACATCCGTGGCCCTTTTCATTTTTACATGGTAATGAGAACGTATTGCTTATTTTACTGTCCAATGTCCTGGGCCAAGTTATTGTAAACATATTTTTCTCCATTAGCATGCCAGAAGACATCCAATGTAGGCTACTACGTTTCTGTTGTGAAATGGCGAGGGACCCCCACAAAAAGACCACCCCAAAAATTGGCACGTGCACACAGATGAGCAGTGCTCTCCGCACGGCCCTGCTCAGGATTTCACAGCATAGGCCTATATATGCTCGAAGAGTCGAAGCATTTTTCTAGTGAGTCTGTACTCACTGCCATATTGTTGTCCCACGCACAGTTTGAAGAATTGGAACATAATCAAGCATAATGAATTGGCTCCTCCAGAGTCCAGTTGCAGTCTCATCCTGCTATGATGTGCTATCAGCAGCAGTGTGGGCGCATTACAGTTGTGTAACTTGCCTCCCCATGCGACTGCAGCTGCTTTGAACTCAGGGCACGTACCACAAACCTCGTGCCTCACCCGCGCGCGCCGCTCATCCATGGGGCAGGAGGGACCGCACCGTGCGCGTGTACACACACACACACACACACACACACACACACACACACACACACACACACACACAGAGTCGAACACACACAGAGTCGAACAGAGACAGGGAGAGAGGAAGGGGGTTGCCACATCCAACTGCGTGGCTGACGTCATGGCCGGTCAGCCTTAGAGGCATTGATCCCTTTCTCTCCCTTTCTCTCTCTGTGTGTGTGTGTGTGTGTGTGTGTGTGTGTGTGTGTGTGTGCGTGCGTGCGTGCGTGCGTGCGTGCGTGCGTGCGTGCGTGCGTGCGTGTGTGCGTGCATGAGTGAGTGCGACACACACACTCGTGCTACTATGCTTTAAGTTGTGTGCGTTTCTCTGTGTTGTGTGGAATAAGGACGCAAGGGACTTCACATAGACACCACAACTACACATGCATATCATTTGGTGCAAGAATATGTACACACATGCCCATAGGTCATCACAACAGAACTGCCGACAATGGAGGACCCCAGGGCACCTGCGGCTCCATTATTTGTGGCCCTTGGCATGTAGCAGTGAAGCTTCATTAAGCACCGCATTGGCCTGTAACAAAATGACTATACATGTGAGCTCGCTCAAGTTGCTAACTTGCTATATGGCCGACTGAAATGTTTTGGTCTATACATCCAATCCAAGACTGCCCTGCAAGCACTGGAGCAGTGGTTCTCAAACCTTGGCTCAGGGCACCCTTACTTTTGTTACCTGTGTCAGGCATTTGGGCATACAACAGGTATTGCATAGCCGGATGGGGCATGGATCTCCAACTTCCATCGTTACCGACTCAGTGCTCTACACAGCCAGGCACCGGTCTAGTATTGTAAACAACAGCAACATTTGAAGTGAAATCTATCCATAAATGCACCAAGTCTCTTTACTACGCATATACATCTGTAATCCACATAAGTCAAAAACTGTTCACGCCACCGACTTCAAATGGGGAGTTCCATACCCCCACAAGGAGTGCAGTGCCAGGTGCTTTTTTTATGATTCAAATTTGTATTGCTTTTTCAGTTTAGTCACAAGGGAATAACTGAGAATGTACATAAAATAATCATACAAACAATTAAGACAACAAATGAAACAAAACTAGACAAGAAAATAATAAATACATTACACTACGAAACCTTTACAGAAAAGATAATACAATACAGACAATACAATACAATACCATACAATAAAAAAAAGTAATAATAAATGAAAATAAAAAAGGAAAAATAAATTAAGACAATGCCATTGAACCTGGGTAATATAAATTTACACTGTATCCAAGGAAAAATAAAAGAGAAAGGGATGTTGCGCTCACACCACATTGTGGTGACCACAATGGGATCTCTGACAGCAATATGCATTATTGCTTGTCCATAACCAGCACAAAAGCCCTTTCCCGGGTTCTGGACATGATCACCCCTAATATATATGGAGCTGGCCTGTTCTGACATCATTCTGACATCTGCATTGACTCCATATTTGGGCATGCCTGACAAAGAACTCCAAGTAAGTAAGTAAGTAAGTAAGTAAGTAAGTAAGTAGTAAATAAAGTAAGTAAAGTAAGTAAAGTAAGTAAGTAAGTAAGTAAGTAAGTAAGTAAGTAAGTAAGTAAGTAAGTTGAAAGGTACCTATAAAACAGAAACACAGGAAGCATGAATGTGCTCAGCCATATTCACGGCAAATCTGCCTATAACATTTTAACCATTTTGTCATTTGAAGCATTATACGGTATAGGGCTCTGTACCTGGCAGACCAGGTACGGTTCATGTCGTTGTGGATATTTAGTCTCTAAGGACGGATGCATTGGCTACCGCAATTCCAAATACTTCTGTCTATGGGGCTTTCAGATGGGCAGTGACCCAACGCCTGCATTTGTAGCCTGGCTTGGCCAGCCTCATAGCATAGGATTCACTGAAGATTCGGAGGAAAGCCTAAGGGCGGCATTATAGGAAAGGTCGTGGGGTCACCAAAAGCTGTGGCTAGAGTTCAACCTATAGGAAGCGTAGGCTATAACATTTCTTGGCAATCCAGCCAGTAGGTTTGGAGATACTGTCTGGGACCGGGACCAAAGTATATTCTGACCATTTTCTCAGAATATCATCTATATTATTCAAGATCCAGTCTCGGGTTTCTGTGCCAAGGTTTTGGCTCTACTATCTATCATAGTTAGATACTATCTATCTAAGCACACTTTTTCCAGGATACACTTAAACTGTGATATATGGCTTAATTGTAGTGCACATTTGTTTGTTTTAGACTAGCAATGAGACTGAGCAATAAAATGTCTATACATTTGTCTTGCAGTGGGAGCAATTTTAAAGAGATTGGTCACTGCCGCTGGTAAATGGCCAAACAAAAGAGTCTTATTTTCGCTGTGAACCAATGTATACAGCCTGGAGCCTGGAACCAATGTATACAGCCTGGAGCCTGTGAACCAATGTATACAGCCTGGAGCCTGTGAACCAATGTATACAGCCTGGAGCCTTTGCACCTCTATTCAAAATTATATTATTAAAGTGATACTCATTTCCACTTAATTGACCAATGAGGACAGCTTGTCAGAGCACACAGCAGCCAGCTCCTATTCACCTATAGAGAACATGAAATAAATCTCAACTTTTCTTCTTTTTTTGGTCTTTCTCCCATTCTCACAATACAATCAAAGTAGAGCTAAATTGAGCGTTAAAATAGCAACAGATATTGTCTTACTCATAACTGTCCTGCTCTCTATTGGTTGACTCTCCTATTGGTTTTTCTCTCTTATACACCCTATATTGACAGCCTTTACAATGCTAATACATATGGCCCCCCATTGTGTCTAATGTATTTCAGATGCCTGTCTCTGTCTATGCTGCTGACCTTTGCCCTTTGGCCACAATTGAGGTAAGTGCTATTGAGCCATGTGACCGCACACACACTGCAATGCATCACTGAGGTGAGAACGATGCCGTTTCATAAATAGCCCAATATGGATATTCTTATGATAGTGTGGGACTGCTGTTTTCACAAAATATTTACACTGATGATCATATGTTTAATGCCTACATAATATATATAATAACTACGTGGGTAATAGATTACATAGCTTTTTTGTAATTATTAACAGGAAAATAATTATTATGATAATATGATATATCTATCGTCTCAAAATATCAATATAATATTGATATTGCCCAACCCTATTATATACAGATACCACAACTTGGATAAGCTCATTTGGCAATATTAGCTGGGATTCATGTATATAATACTGTACCTGCCTTATCATTAAATCTTTGCTCACTGAAAGTTTTTCAATGGCAAAAGCAACCAAATTAACTTGAAACTTTAATTACTGTAGCCAAATGGTTGTAGCGAAACAACCCCAAACCGGAGCAGGCGTTAATCCGACATCCCGTTAGTCTGACATTGTGGCCGGTTAAGACTCACCCGTTGCTTATGCAACGGGTTATCATTAGGGTTAGTAATGTTGGATTAGTGGGATATCAGACTAACGCTATGCACCCTTAAAACCCATATGGTAAATGGTAAATGGTAAATTTATATAGCGCCTTTATCCAAGGCGCTTTACATAGATGTGTGCATTACATTCGCAGAAACCATGCAAGGCACCAACCAGCACATCAGGAGCAATTAGAGGCCAGTGTCTTACTCAAGGACACTTCCCCACTAACTCTGAGGGAGCCCGGGTTCGAACTGGCAACCTGCGGTCTTTTCTGTTTTCTGTTATTGTGTGAAAAGCACACGTGACACGTCGCCTTGTGAGCTTATCGATCTGCAATTTTCTGTGAAAGGTTTTCCCGCAATACGGATGCTGGATGGTTAATGTAATGGATCAATTTGTAATTTTGTAGGTTATCACAACAAAGTGATAACTCGACAGTCTGTATGATACCTTACTCCATGTAAGGTATCATACGGACTGTGGAGTTAGTTGTAGCCAATCCGCCACAGTGCAACTTGCCACGGGCCAGAAGCAGAACTCTTCAGGTCACTACTCTAAAACATAAAGGAAGCTCAGTGGTCCTTGAAAACCCATCCTCTCTGTATTCCAATATCCTCCTATAACTAAAAATAAAGTGTAGATGAGAATCTGAAGTATGGTGTAGTGAAATTATATATCCACGCAATATCTTTGTGTCTGACACAGTAGAGGTGAAATCAACTCTCCATCATGGCACACAGTGTGCAGAAAACAGACTGAAGGACATTGCTAGAGGAGATGTGATATTGGTTCGACCAAAGAGATGGAGAAAGAGAGACAGTGAGGTATGATGTACACAAGGAGGTGATTGAGGAGGTTCAATTGAGGACGTCGAGAAAGATGACTTCTTGGAAGGGAAGGCTACGGCACCATCGCCAATTTATTTAAGTTGCTATAAACCACTGACATCCATGTTGATTATTACTTGATAAAGTAATAATCAAGTTACCAATTCTAGTATTATTTCTTACCTATAAGCCAAATGCCCATTCATTCCGCATAGAAACGATAGTAACACTACTCATATAGGTGAGTGTGGGTAGAGAGGCTGTCTGAGAATCGGAAGTCAGTTCGAAGCTCAGCTCGCCCAGTTGCTGCGTGGAAGTGTCCTGGGCAAGAGACAGACTTAACCCTTAACAGCCATGTGCTGCTTGAAGCAGTAATTGCCCTTCCCCCAGGGTGCAGTGTTATTAGTTCGACGGCTCATCATTCCAACGGCGCGTTGTTCCGACTGGCGCATTATACTAACCCTAACCCTAACCCTAACCCTAACCCTAACCCTAACCCTAACCCTAACCCTAACCCTAACCTCATGCAAAGCCACATAGTCAGTCAGTCAGTAAGTCGTGTCACGCCTCGTGTCACGCCTCCATGTGACATCAAGCGCCACCATATATGACGATCATGACATTGACCTCATCAAACCCTGGATAGCCATACATGGAGAAGACTGGATCATCACCTAGATCTGCATATATGGAGCCGGCCAGCAACTCTACATCTGACCTCAAACGAGTCAAACCTCAAACCCTTAGATCTCCATATATGGAGCTGACATTCCATGTTGATCCGTCCCCACCAGTAATTCCTCTTCGATGTCTCCATTTTCACTGACCCGCCCCAAAGTTATTGGTAGAGTTCTCAACAGGCCCGAATGCAACAGACGAAAAACAGTCAAAGTCCACACTATTGATCCATAATGTATAAATGATAGATAAGGGTTCAGGACAACGAGGCCTTTTCGTGGAGGGGTCAGAATGAAATTTGGACTTAGACTGTTTTTCGTCTGTGGTACTCTGCCTGGCCCTTCCTGGGCCCTCATCAAACCATGTACACTCAAGACACTGCCCCCGCTGCCACTCTTAGATCTCCATATTTGGAGCTGACCTGTTCTGACAATCCATATGTTGTTTGGACCTCATCAAAACATGTACACGCTCCATATATGGCCAGTACAGAATTCATTCCATATGTTGATCTGACCCCCCCCCCCCCCCCCCCCCCCCATTATTATTATTATTATTATTATTATTATTATTATTATTATTATTATTATTATTATTATTATTATTATTATTATTATTATTAATAATAATGCTGAAGGGTGCATGCACACTCTGTGAAGTTTCCCTGCGGAATAAAAGTTGTAAAAAGAGATACATCCCCATGGCAGGGAGATGGATGGCAGGGTTAGGCGTTTCAGACAGCACAGCAGACAGAGACAGTTAGGAGTGTATTTCATTGACTGCCCAGCAAATAGACAGCTAGAGAAATGGACCAGGCTCACTGGCTATTGAATGGAGCTCAATGGCTTGATTCAGAGCCAGAGGCTGCACAGTGTAACACACACACACACACACACACACACACACACACACACACACACACACACACACACACACACACACACACACACACACACACACACACACACACACCTACCTGCAGGCATGCATGTAAATAAGAATGAGACGTCTTTATTTTGCCATTTACGGCTGCACCTACGGGGAATTTGACCCGGTGGGATTGGTGCATCGGAGAGAACAGTAACACATTATGTTTTCCACCACACCAAGGACAGACAAACGGAGGTGCAGAATGCACATATACATAAACACTTTGAAAGGTCAACCTTTCAACATGGGCCTACACACATCACACACTGCCACAACGCACTCCTCGAGGCGCTCTCTGAAATAACACCAAGCAAAAGATAAGACCTTGCTGCGATTTTGCCCATTTGTGTTCACCTGTAATATCTAGACAATCTCTTCTACAGCAAGGCGACTCAGTCGAGTGTGCTTTAACGGTAACACTTGCAGATAAGGTTCTGAAATACTTATTAACTAATGATTAACTAATACATTAGTTAAGCATTGGTTAATCATTATTTCATCACAATTCATCATGAATCATGATGATGAGGATTCATCATGAATCATCATTAGTTAACCATGATATGTAGATCTAATTTTTTCACCCAAATCTATGCCCACGATGAGTGCTCATAGGCGGGTAGGGTTAGTGCAGCAGACCCTGTCTCTCTGGAGGTCCTTCCTGGTTGTACCCATGGGTCATTTTTCTCAATTCCATGCCCACGATTAGTGCTCAAAGGTGGGTATGGGTCTCTCCGGAGCTTTCCCTGGTGCTTTATATATAAAAAAAATAGTAGTAGTAGTAGTAGTAGTAGTAGTAAGGTAGTAGTAGTAGAAGTAATATCGCATTGCATCGCAGCCTTCCAATCAGCCTTGTCAATTATTCAGCCTCAGTACAAAAACCCCTCAAAATTGCTTTGCAGCAAAGGTCTTCATTTGGGGAGTGCCTTAAGATATACAGGATTGTATATGCATCATGTATGTGTTGGGCTGTGGCATGGCTGAGGGAAGGGTGCTGCGGGGGCTGAAGCACCCCCTCCCCCCAGGCACAGCCCCCCCCCCCCCCTCGAACAGGAGGAGAAAAAAAAGGAAATTAAAAAAAATATATATGAATAATAGAAATGTCACATTGTCACGTTATTATTTATATAAATAAAAAGTGGACTGGTTGGAGGATAAAATAAATAGTATTCTTAAACTACACTTTTACTACTACTACTACTTTTTTGGTTTGTTTTTATATTTCGTCTCTGCTCTGCTGATGATGCTATTTCCGGTTACCTTTACGCACGGGGCGCACGGATTTGAATTTCTCCGGTTAGCCTGACTGTGTGTGTTGTTGTTGTCAACATGGCTCACAGGTTCAGAAGAGAATGAGTGATTTCTTTGGTGGGTCCAAGCCCAAATCAAGTCTAGTTCACGAACCCTTCATGAGCACCAGCAGCAGTGTTCAGCAGGGGACGAGTGCTAACGTTGAAGAGGACATTGTCATGGAGTTGTCGTCGTCGGAGGAGGAGGACAATAATAAAAACAACAGCAGCAGCAGCAGCACCTGCAGCAGTGTTCAGTCATGCACCTGCAGCCATGAGCCAGGCGACTACCGTTATCGTTATTAGTAATAGTCACTATTGCAGTGAGAAATTATATAGTATTTACTAATTACTATGGCTGCCATGCCAACTGAACTGCTGAATGCTGCTGCAATTTAATGATGACGATACAACACCCGGGTCGCCGAGCCCAAGCGCGCTGCGCTGTCTGCTCGTCTGTTGTATAATAGGGCTATAATTTATATGTTTTGTTTTGATATCGGCGCCTTGCCAATGTCATGTGTAGCCTAAATAGGCCTATGCCTTTTTATGATGCATTTTGTCAGTTTGTTCATATAACTTGCGTGTGGAGAGGGAAAGTAAAAGCCACTTTTCCATGTGAAAATGCGCGAAAACGCGCGTGCACGAGGCACATGCACGCGCATTTTTGCGGCACGCGCTATCGTGCGCGCACCCCCTACTAGACGCTCAGCCCCTGCTAGTGTAAAGTACTTCCCGCGGGCCTGGGCTGTGGCCTGCGCTTAGGTCCGGCTTGGGGCTGCGCTTTGTCCCCCTTCTCTTTCTCTATCGCCTAGTCTATGTGTTTTTATTGATTTATTGATTTATTTAAGAATTGTTTTTGGGGCTTTTTATAGCTTTATTGATAGCGAAGTGAAGTCAGACAGGAAACGGGGAGAGAAAGATGGGGAATGACACACAAAAATGACTTATTTTCATAAGCATTCCTTATTAATTCGCATTCCTAAGCAAATTATTTGATGACCGGTGGAGACTCTATACCAGAGACTCTGCCGGTCATTAAATAATTTGCTTAGGAATGGGACAAAAAACTAATTCAGCATCATTTTGGGGGTGAACTATCCCTTTAATAAAACGTAATTAAAGACAAGGCCAAAGATGTATGGGGTCATTGGGGTGTTGTTACATTAGCCCTGCAAGACCCATTACAACATTTTGTATTTTATTTAAATAAAAAAATCATAAATCATTAGTTTTCCTGTTCTTTTTTCACCTAAACATCATCATTGGCTCCAATTGTATATAAATGGACAGTATTGTCAGGTCAATATGATAACCATTGATTAGCCATAAATTGCCAAAGTAGAGATACTTTGCAGGCAGATATTATTAAGTTATGAAAACAGCAGCCTAGGCTAGTCAACATTACTGATATATTCAATCATTTGTATTCTGGTTGTGCTTAATGTCACATCATTCCAGGCACGGCAATCTAAATTAAGTGCTGCTGCACTAACATTTATCTTGCATTACTGTTCATTACCTTCAAATGCTTTTTGATTAGCATTGCCATGGACCCCTGGTTGGGGGGAAAGGGGGGGTTCAGCTTCAACACACAGATGAATGCCACGGTTGGGACTCAGAAGCAGGGGCATCTATTTTCAACATTATTTAATCACTTTGCATTAAAAGGTGGAGGCACAGTCAATAGTGCTGTCGCCTCACAGCTAGAAGGACCTGGGTTCGATTCCCGCTGGGGACGCTGTGGGCGCTGGGGGCGTGTTTCCTCCTCCGCGTCATCAGTGCCCATGCCCGAGGCGGGGTTGGCAAAAGGGCCTTTCTGTGTGGAGTTTGCATGTTCTCCCCGTGTCCCCTAGGGCAGGGGTTCTCAATGTTTTTGGCCGGGGACCCCCGGAAATGCTTTGGCAATGTCTCGGGACCCCCCCCCGCCCCCTCCCGACCCCCAATATAAATTGACTGCTACAATAACCTTAAACCATTTTGGGCGGGAACCCCTTTTGGTGTTTTAAGCATTGTTATAATTTAGCTATTGAAAAATAGCAGATCTACAAGCTCATAGCGCGCCACCGAGTGGCGCGCTACGAGCTTGTAGGTCTGCTATTTTATTTATTTTTTTAAATAATTTGGGGACCCCCTAAAATATTTTGGCGACCCCCCGAGGGGTCGCGACCCACGGGTTGAGAACCCCTGCCCTAGGGTAGGTACCCTCACAAAAAATATGCAGTAATCCTGGTCTCTAAACTGCCTGCGCCTGATGGAGGGGAAAGGAACTGGTCGGAATAACGTGTTCCTTCCACACGCTACGTCCGGCCGGGGAAACTCTCCCCTGTCAGGTGAAAAGAAGCAGCTGGGACTACTCATGCATAGGTTGGCAGAGGAAGTGTAGCGCCCAGGATTACATTAGATAATTGACACTGGGTGAAACAATGGGTTGCAAAATCATGGGATAAAACATTTGAGTAAAAAAAAAAGTGGACTTTAACAATATGTTAGCCAGAAAAACCTTCTGGCCCTTAGTTTAATAACAGGGTGTAAGTAAAAAGTGACAACGTTTCGATGTTTAAGTTACATCTTCGTCAGGTCATGACCTGACGACCTGACAATTTGGCCAACGTTTGACCAGTTTTTATAGTATAGTTTGTTGATTATTTTTGATGCAGTAATGGTCTTTTTTCTTGTAGGTAAAGGTCTTAAAAGTCCCACCAAAAAAAACAAAAAAACATTGACCCACAGGTTGAGAACAAACGACATATGCCACCTGCAGAGTAATTCCAGTGTCATCAGTCATCACAACTACCCTAGCCTTGCTGGGTCTTGATGCTTTATTACCATGTGTAAATTCCAGACCGGCCTGTAATCCCACACCATACGTCTCTGCTGGCTACTCCCTCAGCAATATTGTGCCATGTTCTACTCAGTAGGATAATTGCGTATATGTATTGTAATTTGTAGCTGCTGCCCATCCCATGTAATGTATGAAAGCCTGACATTAAATACACCGGTCGGGGTTTGCATGAATATGCATGGTGTCAAGTTGGATAGGGAGAACATTTTCATCCATTTTCCCTTTGTTCCAGAGCCACCGCCGGCACTACAGTACTACATGGAGTCTACATTAGGATGCATTAAAAGCGAGTCTCATTACCTTTGGAGGCATTTCTCTAATCTATTGGCTAATGCAGCCGATATCCACCCATTCACAGATAGCAAGGCCCAATTATCGCGCTCCTGGCTGCTGCCGCCACCATCGTAGTTATGCCACCACCATCACATCCTTGGCAGTGTACCAATGTGATTTATTGCTGCTATCCCCAGTGCTGCTGTGTCACTGGAGTGGAAACCACCCAGGTGTGCCATTATAGCTACATGGAAAACAAGATGACCCAGCTTGGTTTCTGTATCCATTGGAGAGACAATGATGATGGGCAATGTGCACATCATCTTGCAGAGGTATGTAAACAAACACAAATTATTTAAATGATTATTTTGTTCCAACTTTATAAAGGCTCTATGTATTATTTTCGTCTGATTACTAGTCTACATCATTTGTGAGTCTGTGAGTGTTACCGTGCCTAACCCTCAAGTATTTACTTCTCAATCATGGTTTGTTACCCATTTTAAAATATACCACTATTTGTGCTATAATATGTGTTAATTACTTGATGTGTTTTGTTTATTGTGTCCCACTACGTGATGAGATTCATACAGTTTGTGAAATGCATGTATACGTTACTTTTGGATGTCAACATATTCAATTAGTATCAGTTATTTATTATACAAAAGCATATTTGTAATAACTGCAGTTAACCCTCAGTCTTATATTATATGAATTAATTTAATGTATCCATTTTCCCAGCAACTCTGCATGTGAAAAATTTAAACAAATTAAAAAGTATACGTGTCCATTTGATTACAGTGCATTTGTTGTATACACTCCCAGAGTTAAAATAACATTCAGGCCTCTCTATATGAACTCGGCCAGTTTGGACCTGGGACGGGGCCACCGCCATGGGCCCATATGGTGGGGACACTAGGGGCATGTGAGGCCTTCCGTCCTTGGGTCTCTTTGTGGAGCCTAAGGGACTTAACTTGTCTTAGTTTGTAATGTTGGTGATGGATGGCCCTGGGCCACGCTTATCTCACAGTTCTCAGCTGCTACACAGGAGTACAGGTATGAGCCAGATTACATTCATCCATACACTCAAAGGTATGTACCAGTATGCACACACACACACACACGTACACACGCACGCGCGCACGCGCACACACGCACACACACACACACACACACACACACACACACACACACACACACACACACACACACACACACACACACACACACACACACACACACACACACACACCTATGTGGCTCTAAACAGTAGAGCCACATAGATTTTAGCCATGTCAACTCCAGGCAGGGCTGCCCATCAATCCTCTACTTCCAGTGCTCCACACTACTGTCATCATCCAATTACCACCTCGCAAAGCCATGAATCAACCAATCAGCACAGGCTGGGGGCCATCCAAATAGTGTTCCCCTCCTGTTCCTCTTTCCCTTTTTTCCCAGTTCAATTGTTATGCCAAATCCAGTCCCTTGACAGCATTACAGTAACAGGACATCCATTTTGGCATTCTGAAGCAGAGCACGCCATAGACATATAAAGGTAGACGCCCCTTTCGGCTCTGGAGCGTACGTGTATGTGCTCAAGGGAGGGCAAAAAATTCCCGAGATTCCTTGCGAAGCCCCGCGAGCGTGCGTCACAGAGCGCATGTTCCCGGAAAAGATGCGCTGTGATTGGCCAGTAGTCCCTTGAGTGGCAGCGTGACGTAGTGTGCCGTCCACTCTTCCAGCGTACCAGTGTAAATTCTTCCGCCCTCCCGTCAACACACATGGCTCCAACGAACTGCAGCAGCCAATGAGGCATCTATTCTTTTAATATCTATGGTGCACGCAGCCTGCATGTTTTAACTGATTTTGTGCCCATGACGTCTTTGACATATAATTTTATACTGGAGGGCGCAGTTTGCTAACCATTATGGAACCTCCATGGTTTCGATGAGAAACGTTGATCACGTGACCGGTAAAGAATATTCACGTGCGCGCGTGCAGGACTGGAGCAGTCCAATGGACAACTGAGCACGGAACATGCACATCCGTGCGCGTCATTTGAGAGCACCCGTGCACGGAATGAAGCGATATTCTGTGATTTTTCAAAGGTAGGTGAAAAATTGCTATACAATCGATATAACAGAGTAGGTGGTTTAAGTAAGTATAGGTCTATTGTCTAATAAAGAACCTATAAGAATGTGAGCATTTGATTATTAATTTGATATGTCAAGATATCACAGATGTAATGAGGCATAAATGAGGACACATTAGACATTACATGACATTACAGCACATTATAGTAGCCTATAGTCAGGCGTGATTGAGAAACGTATGCCCATGACACGCCTGCAGCTGTAGCACAGCCATCCAGGCTGCAGGTCCATCTATCGTTTCCGGTGAGCGGTGCGAAGAGCTTTTGTTTTCTGTCTCCTGACATCATTCATTTCATTATATCATTATTCCTATTGCTGCCATAGATTCTATGGGAATCATTTATAGAGTAGTATGTGACACTTTAAAATGTGTGTTATGCTTATGAATGTCTCTGGACATTGATGCACTGGTTCGATTGTGGAATCAATCCGGGGTTCGATTGGTCTATATGGGAGGGGCCTAGCCTTTATAAGGAGCACCTGCCACTGCCCAGCAATCAACGTAGGATTGTAGGGAGCAGAGCAGACCTTGAAAGAGCCACCCTGGCCAGTGGGCTGTAAATATACCTATTTTGTGTTCGGTTTGTTTGAATGACCATTTCATGTGGACTCTGCAAAGGTGAATTAAAAACTGTTTTGATTTTGCTAAAGGATTTGCCATGAGTGCCTTTTTTGGAGTATTTTGAGAGCTGGTTCAGTGCCAATTTTGGCCTACACTACCTTCACTCAGACCAGAGTGTGACACGCCCAAAACACACTGATCAATGATCATTAATTCAGAGACTAAATAAAGCCCCTGTGCTCCTTGCACCTTAGCCTCGTGTAGCCAGACAAATCTGCCATTGCAAAAAAATAAAAGGTTGTAGGTCTAACCAATAGTCCGTTTGAATCTTTTTATAACTGCCCCTTGGATAAAATACAACCAAACATAACATGACTGGTCTTTTAGTTCTACTGGATCTCTTCTAACATTTAAACATCCCTAACATTTTAGTCTAGTTTATCTGCTGATGAAATTGTCAATATATATAGTCTTAGTTTAAGTCATCATAGCTTAGTTTTCATTAACTTTTCATTAGTGAAAAATGCACCTGACATACATTCTACGTCATAGTTTTAGTCGACAAACTCAACACTGCGACAGCGAGGAGTTTCACCAGGAGGTCATAATGCATGCAAAGGAAGGAACACGCTTACTCCTCTTGGTTCCATACCCCGTTTAATAAGCACCTGACCAAACTGTAGCAGCCAGTCGCTACAACAGGCGATGGACAACTCTATTGTTTTTATTTGAATCCTGAAAAGTAATAGTTTTGGACATAGGCCTATGAGGTTTCCACCCGACAGAGACGATATGTTTTAACTAAAGGAATTATTTCAGGAAACAAATGTTTTATACCACAAATCTGCAATTGATTGATTCATTATCCAGGTTTCTTTTCTTTTCAGTTTAATATAAATATTCTTCTGACAACTGACTTGTGTCCTAAGATCCTTAATTGTTTCACATACAGTAAATAACATATTAACCAAACCACAAAACACTAACTACAACCTACAGTACAGTATATTACATCAGAGTCAGACACTAGGAATAAGTGGCCGCAGTGCTTCAATTGAATCACTCCCTGTGTACATTCAGTGCTGTTAGTCCCGCACAGGAACACTGAGACTAGGTATACTTAGAAGTCAGACTCTGATTTAATACTTTGACAGGTGGAGGAAAGACAAAAGAGTCTGGCAGTCTCTTCAGTCGATCCTGTGGGACTCTATGTCTTCTGTTTGATGGCGCAATGCTGATATTCTTCAAACTAAATAAGGGTTGGACATAATATTACCTGCCAGAGCCAGCCTTTCTTTTAGCAGACACAGCTTGAAGAATTGACTCAGGCATAAATAATACCCAAAATATTACTATGTGTTATATTTTAATAGATAGCAGCACACAAATGAATCTCATTTCTATAGATTACATGATTCCTGCAACGGATTCAACTCTGTGAAACCAATTAAACGAGGGTTAATAACAATAATATTTAAAAGAAAAGGGAAATCACCATCATGCACCGTTAGCACTTGCAGTATGACCGCTGTACTGCCGACTATAGACTCCTGGCGGCTGGAAAGGATTCTATAGCTTGGGAATTACTGTCCTCCAGGTAGTGACAGAAATTGGCGTTAGCCGTACTGTGGAGGCAAGGGCCTGGAGGCTATATCCTGCTATGTGTTCCCATACATTAAAGGGGTTTGAACCCCTCTGCAAAAGATTATACGGATAGGATCCTTTGTTTCTGGCTATTCTATTGCTCCCAAGAGTCCCGTAGTGAATAAGGCATTTTCAACACCAACTCTCCTCTATATCGGCTTTATTCAGCAAGCTGCATTGCCCTGTGCTGCTGGCTACGGCTGCACAAGCTTTGTTCACCGCATGCCGATGGGAAGCAGGCTGTATGTATCTGGCATGAAATATATATTTCTCATAATATAGTCCACTATGCCAGGTGTCTTCCACTGTCCTCTTGTATCGTATGGTCACTGACTGCCAGGTAGAAACCTAGTATGTATCTTATCCGTTTTCAGACAATACTGTCATCGAGGACTCAGATGGGCCATTGACAAGGAGTGGTGTCACACACACACACACCAAATAATTAACCACTAAAGTCTCTATTCAGACATATAAAATAAGGCGGAGACTCTTTTAGAGGAGCTCAGTCTCAGCACAACACAATGGCGTATCGACTGCGACGATATGCATTGTAAATGAAAAGCGTCTGTGTAAAGAGCTATCCTTGGAGTGTGACACCCTGATCCCTTGGACTATTCTCTTGCCACAAGGTATAGGCTTTGTGGCAACTTAAAGAGATGGAATCGTATAACTTTGTATACATTGTGTACACACAGACACAATGAGATCTTGTGTTCAGTGAAAGATCTAAAAAATGACACTATTCATTCTACGAATAAACTTGTGGCTCGTCCAATGGAGCCTTACAGGTCAGTAACTCGGAGAGTGATCAAATGGAAGGGACACACTGGATTACACTATTCATATCCAATATGGAGAACATACCATAACAGAACTAACAGCTTGCCTCATCATCATCATAATCCTCATGTCTCTATCACTAAGCCAGCTCTATTGGAAATGATAGCGTGCGTGTGTCCGACCTCCCTTTAGTCCGACCTACGTGGCCGGTTAAAACTGAGATTAGGGTTAGCGACCTACGTAAGTGGCCAGTTAAGACTGAGGTTAGGGTTAGCGACCTACTTGGCCGGTTAAGACTGAGGCGTGTCTGGTTAAGACTGAGGTTAGGGTTAGCGACCTACGTGGCTGGTTAAAAGATGGAGGTTAGGGTAAGATTTTATGGGAGGTCGGAAGATTGAGAGGTCGGAATAATGACATGGCAGCACGCGTGCACACACACGCATGTTAAGAACTACATTTCCGCACCACGTGCGCGCATGCGTGCGCATGTGTAATAGAGACAGTGAAGGAAGTCAATTCTTAATTATATTAATGTGAAATGATGTTCAGGTGCTACAAATAATGATATTTCTCCGTCATTGAGTAGGACATTATACCAAATTATTATGACAAAATGCTGTAGCTCGCTTGGTCTCCCCCCTTCTCCGCTCACTCCATTGGCTCCCAGTCGCTGCCCGCACAGAATACAAAACTCTGATGCTGGCATTCAAAGCAACCAAAGGTATGGCTCCCCCATATCTTGCAAGTATGATTGAACCCTATAAACCCTCCCGCGCACTCAGATCAGCCAACGCAGGGAAGCTGGATGGAAGTACCTTCACTAAAACGCTGGGACAATGCTCCACACGCCCCAAACTCTTCTCCCTTCTGGCTCCAAAACAACGGAATGCACTTCCCATTACAATCAGAACTGCAGCCTCAGCCTGCAGTTAATGTAAATCGCTCCGGATTATATTAAGAGCGTCTGCTAAATGCCTAAATTGTAAATTGTCATCATTGATACAAAGACGCTAATACTGACAATATGCCCAAAGACTCTCTCTTTGGCTTCACTCTGTATGTCCCCCAGATCCCACCTCTTTCTCTCTCATAGACTGTCTGACAGGTCTGGATTGTGTGGTCCACTGTGTTGCACTAAAATCCCTCTCTCCCCTCTCTCCATCTCTCTCCCCCGAACATCCGTCCACAGCTTTATAGACCAGGGATGCCCAAAAGTTAGATTGCGATCTACCAGTAGATCACAAAGGCTGTACATTTAGATCACATGACATGCGCCTAAAGAATATTTAATTTAAATATTAAAAAACTATCACTGCCACTTGAATTAAGGTGACTTGATTGATTGATATCAAAAGGGCCTATCAGCTCAAACCCAATATTTCGTTTTGCTGTGCACAAAAACGTTGGTAGCATTACAAATTATACAAAAAAAAACTACCTATTCCATTTCTCCCGCTATTTCCCATTCCAAGTGCATTTGTAACGCCAGCTCCGCTATTCCGAATCCCCCTCAGGTACATATTTGAACTATTTTCATCAATGGTATAATAATTATTTCGGTGGGTAGATCTTGTTGAGCTGGTCATTTTGAAGTCAGAAAAGTGTGGGCACCCCTGGCTTAGACCAACCGTAACATTGGCTGCAGTGGTCAGATTGGAAGGCATTGGGCGAGGAGGAGGGCCACTAATATGTTGACAGCTCGGGTTCAAACCACTTGAGAACTTTTATATTTATGTATTCATTGTTTTTAGTAACTGTATACTTTACTTGAGTATTTGTATTATCGGATACTTTTTTAAAGAAGAATGTTGTGCTTTTAACTCTACATTTTCTGGAAATATTTTACCTTGTAAAAAGTCTACATAAAGACAGCAATGCATTGATATTAAAAATGAAATGTCCTTTGTAATTTCTACTTTTGAATACTTAATGACTAAATTTCAAAAATAGATTAAAAAAAATCACACTTGTGAAGTGAGGAGCGCTCTTATCATCATACATCATTTTGGGGTATTGGATTGATTGATTGAATAGTTTATTAGACAGAATGTATAAACAGAGTACAGTCAAACACTCAGTCCAAAAGGGATAGCACCAACATGAGTCCTTGTGGTCTTGTTTCCATTTAGGCCCTATGCATATACATTCCGTGCTCAGCCAATCAAATCATCACAAATGTAATTCCGGCCAATCACTTTTGGCGTCTTCACGTTTCTGCCCTCAGTTTTTATCCTCAATATGTACTTGTACTGTGCTCAACCAATCAAATCATCGCTATCAGCCAATTAAATCATCGTGATTGTGTTAAATGGTAAATGGTGCATTTATATAGCGCCTTTATCCAAGGCGCTTTACAGAGATTGTGCATTACATTCACCCATTCACACACACATTCACAAACCGATGCCGGAGGAAACCATGCAAGGCACAACCTCCACATCGGGAGCAATTAGGGGTTCAGAGTCTTGCTCACGGACACTAACACTAACTCTGGGGAGCCCGGGTTCAAACTGGGAATCCGGTCACTCTACCGTCTACCCCTGAGCCACTGCCGCTCAGGCCACTGAGCCACTGCTGCAGACAAACCTGGGCATAGGTTTGGTCAAAAATAATAACGGCAACGCCTATTAGCATATTTGAAATATTCATCAACCAGGGCCGGTTCTAGGGGGGGGCAGGGGTGGGCATAGCCCACCCAAACGTGCGTCCTGCCCACCCAATGTGGGTTTGACACCCCACCCGCGCCGGCGGAGTCGCCCCCCCCCCCCCCCCCCCCCCCTTACAATTCTGTCTGCCCACCTGAGTGGGGCTGGCTAAATCCGGCCCTGTCATCAACACTCAAGTGACGTTATATTTTCCGTGACCAGACAGTGGTACCAGTGCGTACCATGGAGAGTGGATTGACATTTAAGGGACCCTATAGGGTACCGACGTCCCAAATACAGAAAGTACTTGGCTTGAGTACTCTATCCACCCCTGGGCGTGGGGCAGAGGAGAGCAGGGATAGAGAGGGTATATATAATCGCACATCAGATTAAACTCCGGGGCATATGAATCTAACAAATCAGCTCAATATCTAGCTTCCATGGACGGCTTAATCTGACTTGTGAACTCGCTTATCTTTTACCTTGACCCATGTGGTTGTGTATATGTGCAACTTACCTGCATGCAAATACAGACTTCATCAGTCATCACTATTTGCAGCACTGGTCGCTTTCCTGGCCAACAATAATGTCCTTTATGGTTCGACACTCGATGTCGTCGATGGCTCTGTTCAATCCACGCCGCGTGGCACAGCCTTGAAGATCTTCATGTTACTTCCTTTCATGTCTCATTTGTCTCATGTCTTAATCATAGCCACATTTTGGGGCTCTGCGGCTCATGGACTAATAGAGGTTGGAATTCAGTATGGAGGCTGCAACCAAAAAGTGTGTTTATTCACCACCACAAAGATTAGAAAAATAAATGTATTGTTAGTTACTGTGTTGTGCTCTGTACTGTATTGTAGTGTACTGTGCTCTGTACTGTACTTTGATTATTTTTGGAAAAAATATTTGAGAAATTACAGAGTTACCATGTGGGGGTCCCCAGGGGGTCCGCGGAACATTCGGACCCCCAGGAACAGGCCCAAGGGGCCTGGCCCTGTTCCCCGCGAGCCTTCCCGCATCCGAAACGGTTGAGAAATGACAGAGTTACTGTGTTGCAGCTTTCCGTGCTCGAACAGACAGACACAGGAACACGTGTAGGGAGACACGTGTAATGGAGCGGAGGCAGCGCAAAAAAATAACAAACATGGCAACCTCTGGTTGGTCTCCAACCTTCTTAGAGTGTTTCAACCCTCAACCACTACACTCTCCAGTTGGCGGGTCAGCAGTGATTGGCCAAGTCACTGACCCTCTCCTCCAGGCTTCCAGCTATAGACAAGTCCACAGAGGGGCACCCCGGGCGCAGCCGCGCAGCCACCACCGAGGCGCAACCAGCACCGGGAGAGAGGGCCACACCTGGCCAACAGGGAAGTGAGAAACCTGCCGGCCAGGTGCAGCAAACCAGTGCTGACCACACCCCAGCGACCGCCGCGACCAGGGCACCCCCCGCAGACCCGCCCACTGTCCTTTCTCTCCTGCCAGAACGAACAGGAAGCTCTCTCTGCCTTGTGCATTCTTGGGGGATAGCAGCAAGTCTGTAGCTTGCGTGGTGCCCTCTTGCGAGTGCTGCAACAGAGGTTGCTACCCCCTGTCACAAGCTATAGGGCAGTGGTTCTCAAACTCGAGGCCGAGAGTGTTTAGGGCTTCCCCAGGTAAATCATAGGAATCCAATGGACCCTTACAGGTTAGTAACTCGGAGAGTGTACAAATGGAACCAAATGGACCCTTATAGGTCTATTTGGAACTCCACTGACATCCAGCATAAAATTAACGAAAAATGAAAAGTATTTGGGAAGTTACTTCCTTAAGTTGGTCTACATGCAGTATGGTGCTGATCGGTCCAGTGTTTTACGAGATTAAAAGACACACTCTCACAGGCACGCACGCACGCATGCACGTACACACACACACACACATGCACACACTCTCTCTCTCTCTCTCTCTCTCTCTCTCTCTCTCTCTCTCCTACACGACTCAGCTCCTACAACGCCACGGTGTAAAGAGTGAAATATAACATGATGGAAAGCTTCTGTTTCTCTCATCAAGTTACATAGTGTGGTGTGTGTGTGTGCACTGTGTGTGTGTGTGTGCGTGCGTGCGTGTGTGCGTGCGTGCGTGCGTGCGTGCGTGCGTGCGTGCGTGCGTGCGTGCGTGCGTGCGTGCGTGCGTGCGTGGGTGCACTCTCCTCTTTTAAAATGGATATTTCCTTTTTTTCAAATGAAAGCTGGTATAAGCCACACAGCGCACACACACACACACACACACACACGCACGCGAGCGCACACACACACACACACACACACACACACACACACACACACACACACACACACACACACACACACACACACACACACACACACACACACACACAGAAAAGCTGGGAAAGCCCTGTACTTTAATGGGTCATCGTAGATTTCACAGTGGGTGAAATATGCTTTAATTTGTGGAGTGCTGGAGGGCCTGTCGATAACTCAGGTCCACGTGAGCCACAGAGGGAGAGAGAGAGGGGGGGGGGAGACAGGGAGGGGGGAGAGAGAGAGGGGGAGACAGGGAGGGGGGAGAGAGAGGGGAGGGAGAGAGAGAGGGGGGGGGGAGACAGGGAGGGGGGAGAGAGAGGGGAGGGAGAGAGAGAGGGGGGAGACAGGGAGGGGGAGAGAGAGGGGAGACAGGGAGGGGGGAGAGAGAGGGGGGAGACAGGGAGGGGGGAGAGAGAGAGGGGGGAGAGAGAGAGGGGGGAGAGAGAGAGGAGGGAGAGAGAAAGAGTGAGAGGGAGGGAGGAAAGGAGAGAGGGGATGCAGGGAGGGTGAGTGAAGGAGATGAAGAGAGACATGAGAGAAAGGGATAAAGAGAGGGAGAGAGAGTTGAAGTAAGATAGACAGAGAGAGAGAAAGGGGGACATATATATATATATATAGAGAGAGAGAGAGAGAGAGAGAGAGAGAGAGAGAGAGAGAGAGAGAGAGAAAGGGGGACACAGATATATACACAGATGGAAATGGAGAGATTGTGAGAGAGACGGAAGGAAGGAAGGAAGGAAGGAAGGAAGGAAGGAAGGAAGGAAGGAAGGAAGGAAGGAAGGAAGGGACGAACGGACGAACGAACGGACGAACGGACGAACGGACGAACGAACGAACGAAGGAGTGTGAAACAGAGAGAACAGAGAGAATAGTGGAGAATAGTGGAGTATACTACTGGAGGTGGAGTAACAAAAGAGGATTTATACAGGAAGAGAAGAGAAGGGGGTGGACTGAGACACAGTGCACGGAGAATGGAGATGGTGAAAGAGCTAGAAGCAGAGGGGTTGACAGAGAGAGGAGTAGAGAGCTGGGGGAGCAAGGGAGAGAAAGAAGACAGATCAGATAGAGAGATGTATAGAGATGAAGAAAAGAAAAAGAAGCAGAGGGGAGGACCCCCCCCCCCCACACACACATACACACACTGCTACACGCCCCTAGTTCACTCCCATGGTCTGTAAGTTTCCATGGGAACGCTGAGCAGCAGCGAGGCGAGCGGAAGACGCATGCCAGCAGACAGACAGGCACACACTGTGTGCGTGCGTGCGTGCGTGCGTGCGTTATTCATGACTTCATCCTCATAGATGCATTATCTTTGTTTTGCACATGGATGAGCACAGGGTGTGCTGTGCAGCTTGTTAGGGACCCGACATCTGCTCAAGGGCTCTTCAACAGAGCAGGCACAGGATTGGAACCAACAGGTCCTTATCCGAGGGCACTACACTATAGTGTCCCTATTTAGGTCGAACAATTACCGAAGGTAGCTCAGACAGACAGACAGACAGACAGACAGACAGACAGACAGACAGACAGACAGACAGACAGACAGACAAGTCAAGACTGAGCGTGGGAGGGGTCGGGTCCGAGTCAAGACCGCGAGACCGACGGGAGGCGAGACCAGTTTTTTTTTTAGGTACAGGGGCATTTATGGTGATAGACTTGGATTTTGAAGAGAGAGAGGGATTCACACTCCTTTATGGCATTCCACATTCTGGTGGCATAGCAGTAGCCTAGGCTATAGAACGAATTTAACCCCTTGTTTGAGCCAAATATGGGTGTGGTTATAGGTTTGATCCTACTGTAAACCATTCACAACACTTCCTGAGGTGATTTGAAAATATCCTCCTCACAATAGAACAATAGTCTAGTAGCCAAAAAGTGAACCCGGACATGTTGAGTACACCAACGTTTTATGTTAGAAATGTTTAGTATGGGTCGCCAGCATGTAGAAACTGCAGGATGCTAACTTGCATATGTTGAGCAATTTTCATAATTGGCATAATATGTGACCATACCATTAACAACCTATAGAAGGCAAAATATTCAAAATGTCATCATGATTTATCTAGCATGTGATGTGTCAAACTAGGGGTTTTCATGATGCTGAATCCATTCCAAGCATTAGTTTTGCAAAAAAACAAATGTGCTGACATCATCAATTTGTGATGACTTTGGCCGTTTTTAGCCCAATGCTTGGAATGGATTCACCATCATGAAAACCCCCTAATTTGACATGTCACATGCTACATAAAGCATGATGAAATTTTGAATATTTTGCCTTCTATAGGTTGTAATTGGTATGGTCACATATTATGCCAATTATGAAAATTGCTCAACATATGCAAGTTAGCATCCGGCAGTTTCTACATGCTGGGGACCCATACTAAACATTTCTAACATAAAACCTTGGTGTACTCAACATGTCCGGGTTCACAATGGGGCTCTATGGGCTGGCTACTAGACTACAATGGGATTCATAATAAATATCGTCCCGCCTTTAAACGACCAGTTTAAAGCCGAGATGTCCCTGTCTTCCACAAATGTTTTGGTACACATGGTTGTGTATGCAATGTATACTTTGGTACAGTGATTCACATGGTTGTGTATGCAATGTATACTTTGGTACAGTGATTCACATGGTTGTGTATGCAATGTATACTTTGGTACAGTGATTCACATGGTTGTGTATGGAATGTATACTTTGGTACAGTGATTCACATGGTTGTGTATGCATGCAATGTATACTTTGGTACAGTGATTCACATGGTTGTGTATGCAATGTATACTTTGGTACAGTGATTCACATGGTTGTGTATGCAATGTATATTTTGGTACAGTGATTCACATGGTTGTGTATGCAATGTATACTTTGGTACAGTGATTCACATGGTTGTGTATGCAAATGCAATGTATACTTTGGTACAGTGATTCTCAGCCCTTTTCATTTCAAGGACCCCCAGTTTGATATGCATCAGACACTGATCCCCCATTTGATGCCACTCCAATCCAATCTACACTGTACAGAAAAACCTTCTTTAAAGTTGCTAGGTACTGAAGGGTAATTCACCCCTGCTGTTTATTTGATCTAACATTACAGATTGCTCTAATACAGCCATTGAGTACAATTTGAATTGTGTTGGTTGAAGAGCTAAGGCTTTTAACAGTACAGTTCCAGGTGTAGTGTGCATTGAATGTGAAAAATAGCATTATGTGGCCGATGTTGACATCAGACAATAATAAAGTACGCTGATATGGTCTTTTATGCCAAGGAACTGGGGGTGGCATTCAGATCACAGCTGGCTGAATATCCAGTGTTAAAAAAGAACACTTTTTCTTGCTGTTTATCTAACCCTCTGTCTCTGTTTCATACTCTCCATCTGTCTTTCTCCCACATGATCTGAAGTTTTTGGGAGTGGAGTTATGTCACTGCATCTATGCTTCTTGTGTGTGTCTTTTTTGTCTTTTCTACTGTCTCTCTGCCTGCCTTTCATTCTATATTTCCTAGAAATGTTCAAAGTAGGGTTTAATGCCGGGATCCCGGGATTTCGGTCCTCCCGGTTATAGGGCACGCAATTTCCCGCCCGGAAATTACACTATTGGAGTTTTCACACAGTGCGCGTTCTTTCCCCTTATCTATGAGTGATCAAATGTTCAATCTGAACCCTCCCATCATTTTCAAACATGTTAGATGATATTTATATGGAATTATGGATTACACTCGAGGGCTGCAGCCTGCAAGCCTGCAACGGGAACTGGAGCCAGCGGGACCCAATGTAAATGTTTGCGGCGCGGGCGGTATTTAAATAGCCTACCTGCGGGCGGGCAGGCACGGCCGCCGGCCGGTCAAGATGAAATCAGTGGGACCCCGCGAATCCTGCATCCTCCCGCAATTAATCAGATAGGCCTACAGAGTTTATATACACTTTAGCAAAATATGAATGTCTGACAGACATCTTCAGGCACGCTCCCAAAGCTGCTGCACCTGTCAATCATTAGCCTAATCAGTCACTCTGTGAGAATTGTGTGTATTACGGACGGAGCGACTGAGCGAGGAGTTTCCTGTCCCTGTGATGGACATTGTCACTTCTAAACCCCTTTTTGCTTTTGCCTGCATGTGTGCAGCAATAACGTGAAACGGAACACAAACAAAGATGAGTAGGCTACAATTTGTTTTATAATAACCACCAGCACGCAGCGTCTTTCTCTCTCTCTCTCTCTCTCCCTCTCTCTATCTCTCTCGCTCTCGCTCTCTCTCTCTAATAATCAGTGTGCTGTGCACTGGACGTGCTGGCTAATTTAACACCCAATCGGACTTTTCATAAAGTACAAAGCGGGATGATCACATTCTCTGCAGCGGAGAAGGGGACCCACTGCATGGCTGCATGCTCAAAGGGTGAAAGACCATGGCTAAGGTATCTATGTGAAAGACGTGAGGTCGTTTTTTCCCCGTGCTTCGACAGTCACATTAGTGCAAACTCCTGTGTCCCTTTTTCTGAATAGCGTAGTAGGCCTATAACATTATTAATATTTTAATGTAATACTTTTATTGTAGGCTATATGTTCATATTTCGTTCAAATAAAACGTTTTAAACCAAAAAATATCACTATTCTATTGAACATATGAAGTATCTATACATATAAATGCATTTTGGTGGGCACTTCTTTTCTTTTTTTTCTGACGGGAATTCCCGCGGGAGCCCGGGAAAAGGTCCGCAAATTCCCGGGAATTAAAATGAGCCAAATCCGGGAAAATATTAAACCCTAGTTCAAAGGTACTTGGTATCAGTCAGTGGACCGTCTAGGATAGTCTTTCTCTGCATGTTCCATTGATGAAAAATGAATTGACTGCTGAGAGAAGTCAGGCTAGTGCAAACAAAATGCATACAGACATTTCCCTTCCAAGACATGATGGTTACAACAGAAACAGTGTGTGTGACGTGCATGTTATTTTCTTTCTTCAATCCTTCTATATGGACCTACAGTATTTTACACTTATTTTAGGTGGATAAATGTTGCAAATATTGCAAACCTGTGTGCATCCATCACATATCAGAGGCGTAAACAGGAGCATTTTATATGTTGGCCGCCTGTGTAAAAAATGGTGGGCCAAAATGTTCCAGCAATAGTCCTTCAAACAAGGTGCAAATTTGAGTTCAGTAAAGCAGTGAAGAAAGACACTAGGTTTAGTGGCGTGCACAGATAGACACTAGGGGGTGCACCTGCACTTCTCCCCTCTGGACAGCAATGTGCCTTTTTAACAGAAAAAAAATTGTACAGTGTACACTGAGCATGTATGTGGACCATGGTGACATTGATCAATACTTGATAAAAAGCTTCTAATATATTATTTTGGCCCTCTATAAATCTCATTAACCGGCCGGTTGGGTCGGGACCCATTTCCATGGGTCACTAATATCCTTTTTCCCCCGCTGTTTTTTTCTTTTACTACAAAAATGTGTAATTATTATTTCAAAAAAATTCTAAAAATATGAAAAGCATCTAATGTTCAGAAGTTAAACAGACATTTTCAAAACCTCAAACTAAAAAATAAATAAAAATAAAAACTTAAAAAATATATCAGCTATTTTTACTAGTTTAGATCGGAGAGACATCAAATGTCTCAAAACTCTTTTTGGTCTGGAGTTAAAAGGTTTAGGAACTGGTCTATAGCAACTGTCAGACTGTTGAAAAAGCCCAAGTCTGTCACCTGCCGCCACTCGCCGCCTGTGCCTTTCATTGACTGTCACCTGCCGCCACTCGCCGCCTGTGCCTTTCATTGACTGCATTATACTGAAGGTTCTTTTACATTATGATCTGGGACTTCTTTTAATTCATTTTAACATGCTGCTATCCCGGTCAGGCTCCTCTCTTTCATTCTCCCTTCTTTTTTACTGCATAAATTAGAATTCCACCTCATTTTCACCTTTGTATTTGTGTCATCATAAATTGACTTTGATTGATTGATTGATTGATTGATTGATTGATTGACTTGAAGGACAAATACCAGATCGTTGTTCTCGCTCCTTCTAGTATTATAATATTACCTATTACAGACACTTATAGTAAGTAATAAGTAACTTTAGTTACTTATTACTTTATTACTTTAAAAATCTCGTCCCCAGTAATTGCATCTTTTGTCCAAAAAGTGTAACACTACCCAGTTTATTCCAGACGATTTAAGGCCCACCCTTCCGCATCCAATAATTCACATGTACAAAAAGTGCACATCATTTCCTGCAAAGCAACTCCATCCCAACCTAGTCTACTATTAATAAACACTCAAGCCTACAGTATAGCCTACCACCAAGGCTTGTTTAAATAGTAACAAGTTACTTTTGGAAAATAGTAACATATTACTTATTAGTAATATTATTACTCAAATTGTAATTAAAAAGTAATTAGTTATATTACTCGTTACTGGAAAAATGTAATAATATTACTTTAAGTAATAAGTTACTTTAGTTACTTTCCAACACTGGGTGTCGCTCACTTTTTTGAGGTAATTTGTCAAGTAGGCCTATGCGGGTACTGAGGGCATTGAGGGTGAAGAATATAATCTACAAAGGGAGAGAGTGCTTTTCCTCTCCCCATAGAGCATAATCAGACCTTAAATACTTAGACTAGAAAATACTCAGGCAAAAATACGGAGAAGTTCTGCAGACAGATAGATGGATGAAGAAGCACAGGCATTCAGGCAAGCAGATGAAAGTTGTTCCGGAGTCCCATTTTATTTGCAGAGTTCAATACAGCAATCAGACCGCCATGGGGCCGGAGCCCCATGGATCCTTCCCTCAGCCCCTCGGCCTCCGGACTAACACACACACAGATAGGCATTTACAGTAGACCTTTATACAACTGAAAGACAGAGACAAAGGTGGTCTCAGGTTACCCCACCCCCCTGTACAAATGGTCAAACATGCCTAAATAAGGTGTTGGTCACCAGGAAGGACAGAGCTAGGAGGCACAGTAGGTGTCCTGGCCTACTATCAGCAAGCCAGATCTTTAGCATACAACCCCCGTACCAAATGGTTGGTCAAGCTGAAATTCCTAGCCTCTGTGTCCTGACTTGTTTGCACTGCTGAAAGACAATGTAATGTCATACTACACTAAACAGTTGTTTAAGCTATATTAGTGTTAATTGTGATTTCCATATACATCAAGGGCAAAGCCACATTTACAATTTTGAATGCTTTTCAATTGCTTAACTCTGTCTACTACCCGGAGCCAACCCAGGTGGCGCTACACGAAAGGCCAGGTTAATTGGAAACTAAATCAGTACACATCATCTGCTGGGGAGGATGAATGTGCCCAGCAAATTCCATGACAATCCAGACTGTGCTTTTCATTTTGAGACACCTCGTTTGACCGAGCGACTGACCCCCATCGCTATCCTTAGAACCCTTTCACTAGCGGGGGCTAAAATATATTAAGGTTTGAAATAGGTGGGCCGCAGTGAAAGGCCACCAGTGGTTATGCTGCCTCTCATTTAGATGGCATTCTTGCCAGAAGCCGCTCTCAGAATAAGAACGTCTCCAGCTTCCTCATAGGCACTTTAAAAACAGCAAAAGAAAGAGTCTGAAAGACAGAATTCGGTACATTTAAGGTCTATTTCCTCTCTTTGACAGAAGCTAAGTGGCTGTTTACAATAAACAAACCTGCATTTAGCATTAGGCTGCCAACACAGATTCGTCATAATCATACCCAGGGGTGCTCCCCCAGCGCGAGAGCCAAGCTGAAATGAACTCGGCTAAGAGCGGTGTCATAAAAAATGCCCCCTTGAGGAGCAAATTACATAGTAAAATCCTGAGCATTCATTTAACTCTGAGTGTCCAAACGGAACCAAATGGACCTGTAACGGGTCCATTTTGGTTCCATTTTGGACACTCAAGGTTAAATGAATGCTGCAGGGTTTTACAGTGGCACTGGCTCAACACTTATTCAATATACGTACATGCACAGCAGACCACCATTGGAGCGATGCTCATTACCTCCACTCTGTTTACTGGCATGAGCTGTGTTTAGCATAGATACAGTCATTCAATTTCCTCAGCTTAGGCCAGCATTATAATGAAGGATTTAGACTGTATACTGTTTCCTCATACCTGCACATGTACTGTAGGCATATACCGGTACGTATAGCATCCATCCCTATTTTGGGTGTGTGTATACGGACGTAAAAAACAATCCATATGAGTACATCAGTCACGATGGCAAACAAAACTAGTATCCCCATCTTCAACCATACTCTAAAAAACTTGTATCAGTACAAGTTGTTGCCTATTAGTTACTTCATCCAGATTTGTGTTGGTTACTTCACTTGCCTACCCTCACCCAGTCCCCCACCCCCCCCAACACCCCCCCTCCACCCCACACCCCCTTGTCCGCAGATGTCTGTTATTTAGATCCCGTTACTTCATATAGCACATGCTGTACTTTGTTTTCAGGACCATACGCTGTTGGCGATCGACTATAATTCCATGCCTCCTACTCTAATCTTGTACCTTGTAAGAGCATCTGTGTGTGCCTGCCTGCCTGCTTGCGTGCGTGCGTGCGTGCGTGCGTGCGTGCGTGCGTGCGTGCGCCCAGCAGACTGGACAGCGGGCAGGGTGGCCAAGGCTGTGCCTGACCCCAGACTCCATTACTCACGTCATCCCAGCCGGCTCTTCAACACCATCCCATTGGCACCAGCTGTGACGAACGAAACAAGTCGTTTCGTTTTTGCTTAAGTAAAAGTCTCATTGATTGAGTATATTTTGTACAATTTCCAAATAGTACAGATGTACAGTTATACAATAATACTAAGGCTTAATTGGTTAATCTATGTTTTGTAATAGCAATATAAATTGACAAGGCACTTGTGCAGCCTTGACCTGTGCATTCGCCTGTTTTCAAATGTAAAGTAAAGGTACTCAGTTACTTTCCAGTTTCCACCACTGATGGTATCGTCGTCACCCCAGCAACTGGAACGTGAGAGAACTGTGGAATGTACGTCTGGGCCCAAGTACGACACCCAGGCCCGACATCCACACCGGCAGAATGGAATGGGAAATCTGTCTACGGGAAAATGAAAAAAATGTCAAGAGACATTACAGTCAAGATGGAGAGAGAGAGAGGGAGAGAGAGGGGAAAGGGGATAGAGACCAGATGAGCCAAAGAACAATGGAGAGAATTGAGGGGAAGAGAGAACAAGGGTGAAAGCAAGAAAAAGATATGCCAGCAGCCAGAGTGCTGGACGTGCATGTGTGTGTGTGTGTGTGTGCGTGTGCATGTGCGTGTGCATGTGCGTGTGCGTGTGTGTGTGTGTGTGTATGCGTGTGTGTGTGTGTGTGTGTGTGTGTGTGTGTGTGTGTGTGTCTGTGTGTGTGTGTTTTTTGCTAATGTATTTTGAAATGTCTCACACATATTGTGTGCATGCATGCGTGCTTGCCTGGCTGGCTGCTTCACTGCTGAATCACTTTCCAGTTTGGTCTGGAAATGAGTAAGGAAAGTGATTTAGCATTCTCAACATGCGGCTCAACCGAGGTGCTAAAGTTAACCTCGTATACCTGAAGCTTTTCTTTGTTTTTAGATGGACAGTGAAAGGCCTCAGGTGTCAGTACTCGCGTATGCATACCAAGCAAAAACATTGGGGTAAAAGAGCATCCATTATATAGTCAACTCTCCTGTATATACAGTATAACAGTTTATGCGTGCGTGCGTGCGTGCGTGCGTGCGTGCGTGCGTGCGTGCGTGCGCATGTGCGGACATAATGTGTATTATTGAAGATAGACATCAATATGTGCAAATAAATAATGTAAAATCTAAATTAGAGAAAGTCACCTATGGCGTCCCACAGGGCTCCGTCCTGGGTCCAAAATTATTTATATTATATATAAATGAAATTTGCAAAGTGTCAACCTTGTTAAAATACGTCCTATTTGCCAACGACACAAACTTGTATTGCTCTGGCAAGAATTTGGAGAAGCGTCTGAATACAGTAGAAGGAGAATTGACAATAATAAAAATATGGTTTGACAACAACAAGCTATGTAGATAAAACGAAATTCATAATATTTGGTACAAGAGAAATCAATGATCAAGCCACACTTAAAATGGAACGGAGTGCTGGACGTGTGTGTGTGTGTGTGTGTGTGTGTGTGTGTGTGTGTGTGTGTGTGTGTGTGTGTGTGTGTGTGTGTGTGTGTGTTTTTGCTAATGTATTTTGAAATGTCTCACACACATATTGTGTGCATGCATGCGTGCATGCCTGGCTGGCTGCTTCACTGCTGAATCACTTTCCAGTTTGGTCTGGAAATGAGTAAGGAAAGTGATTTAGCATTCTCAACATGCGGCTCAACCGAGGTGCTAAAGTTAACCTCGTATACCTGAAGCTTTTCTTTGTTTTTAGATGGACAGTGAAAGGCCTCAGGTGTCAGTATACTTGCGTATGCATACCAAGCAAAAACATGGGGGTAAAAGAGCATCCATTATATAGTCAACTCTCCTGTATATACAGTATAACAGTTTATGCGTGCGTGTGTGCGTGCGTGCGTGCATGCGTGCGTGCGTGCGTGCGTGCGTGCGTGCGTGCGTGCGCAATAATAGATGACAAACTAAGTAATTCAAGAAAATGTTTAAAATTAATATAGTAGAAAAATATAAAACATCATCATAAACCTCTTATATTGCACCATTTCCATCCATATGATTCTACCAAATGCAGGGATGTAAAAAAAGAAAAAGTTTATTTTTATTTTTCCTTATTTTCTATTTCTATTTTTTGTTGTTCGTCTTTGTTATTATTTTGCATTAATGTAAGATAAGTAAGTCAAAAAGGATAAGCACTATATAAGCTATGGCTTCAGCCTACACCTTTTTCGGTTTTATGTCCTGTAAAATGCTTTTGCTGCTGTAATAATCATGTACATGTTGTTTTAAGACCGAAATAAAACTATTCATTCATTCATTATACGGTTTGTGTCTCAGTGGCTCAGGTGGCTCAGGGGTAGAGTGACCGGATAGGTAACCACAAGGTTGCCAGTTCAAACCTGGGCTCCCCCAGGTTTGAAGTGTCCTTGAGTGTCCTTGAGCAAGTGTCCAGTGTCCTTGAGCAAGACACTGAACCCCTAATTGCTCCTGCAGGTTGGTGCCTTGCATGCATGGTTTCCACCGTCAGCGGTGTATGAATGTGGTGTGTGCGTGCGAGCGTGTGAATGTAATGCACAATCTATGAAAAGCGCCTTGGATAAAGGCGCTATATAAATGCACCATTTATGCGACCCTCACACCTACGTCTCACCGCCCATGCATCCGGCCGATATGCCCACATATGGAGATCCCAGATGTCGTCAGTATATGCCCACATTCCCCCTTTTGTGCTCATAATATGGAGCTGACTATGATTTGTTTGCACCTGATGCCATGACAACACATTGAGGTTAGACAACTGGCACTGTAGAGAGACTGAGCATGTGTTTCGTTTCAGAGAACTGTGTGTTTGGTTGTACAGTATTTGTGAGTCTGTGCCATTCTTTGCATTCCTCCAGGGGCCGTGAGAAAAAGGCATAGCTCAGGAGCACTGATAGAGTTGGATAAACCCTCCATCCGGCTTGATGACTCATTCCTTAACTATATTGCTGCCCGTGTGGCTCAGATTTTTGTTTGTTTTGTGGGAATGAATCATTCAGGAATGATTCAGTTCTCTTGACTATTGGGTGGGGTGTTCAGTTGGCCATCTGGTTCCAAGGACAGGTGTCTTAACAAAAACATCTTAATTACCTTACCATCTCCATTTCTGAGAGAACCAACTCTAAAGTACATCGTCTCTGTTGGGTGGAAAACCTCATAGGTCCAAAAAACTGTTGGATTCTGGATTCAAATTCAAAAATAGCAAAAGTAGAAGATCGGCAAGCTCAAAACACAGCTTGTCTTCTATTTTGATGCTTTTGTGTGATACTGTATTAGGATCACGTAGGTAGGGCATTCATTTACGAAAAATACCAAAAGTTAAAATATGGAGATACGAGACTTCACGTTCTGTCCGACAGCAATGATATGCTGTTTTTGAGGTGGTTTATGCTCATGCACAGAGTAGACACTAACTAGGCACACAAGCATAGCACATACATGCAGACACGGCACGCATGGACAGAATGAGCAGACAGTGCTCAGACAGTGAGTGCACAACTGCACACATCACACACACACAAAAATGTATAAAATACATTCTGGCCTCTCCATCGCCAGACTGGCATGAAACAGAGCATGCATGTTGACGTAATAACTTGTATTCTTAACTTGCATCACTTCTGGTGATTGAATTCTGTGGCGTTCAGAACTATAACTAACGGATCGTGACTGCACTGGAGACATCGTTTGGATCAGGATGCCAATATTGATTTGTCTCCTTAAGTCTGCCTGTTTCTCTCTGGCTTGAGGTAAACCTTCTTGCTGTCTCTGCTCTTGTTGTCTTGCTTACTTCCTTGCTCTCTCTCTCTCTCCCTCTGTCAGACCAAGACAGACAATGACAGGGAGAGACTCTCATTGTAGCCATGACCCTTCCTCCTACTGTGTTCTCTCTTTTATTTTCTCTCTCGCTGAGTCACTCTCATGTTTTTCCTATACTCTCTGTCTTTGCTGACCCCCCCCCCCCCCCCCCCCCCTCTCTGGATGCATCTAGTCGGAAGATCACACGGCGGACCCACCCGCACCTGAGGCACCTCATGTCCTCATTATGCAGGATGCCCTTATAAGCCCGCCTTCCCCCTCAATCTCCCATGCATCACAATGTGATTATTGTGTACAGTGTGCAGTCACAGTGTGTGTGTGTGTGTGTTTCGCACCACTAAATCAGGGTCATAAATTCATTAATGAGCACTGACTGGTGTTTCCCTACCCCCCTCTAGTGGCCTCCTACCAGCGTGACACATGTGTCTCTTTCTCGCCCAGCTGGCAAACGGGTGTTTGTTGGCGTTTTTTTCCTCAGTAATGCAGAGGATTATATCCCAAACCTCCACGCCGTCCCCAGCCATCTGTTCCCGGGGATCTTGCTCCGTTACCCAAGCGTCATCATCACAACCCCACATCCCGATTCCCACCCCAGCTTCTCGGCTCTCAATTCCATTCTCCACCTCGCGTGCTGCTCTGGCTGTGCCTCATCCAAGTGTGTATCCATGCATACCAGCATGAGGAGGGTGTGGAAGGAAGTGAGTAGCCAACTAGGCTAGAGCACCGAAGTCACAGTCTTTTTTTTTAAATAATCTGAATTCCCATAGACATTTTTGAGTGGTGCAACCACTCCCTTACAGTAGAGGGACCCCCACACGGTAACTCTGTCATTTCTCAACCGTTTCGGACACAGGGCGGAACGGGTGCCGGCGGAACGGGCCGGCACCCTGGGTGCGTTCCTGTGGAGCCCCCCCCCCC
Source organism: Electrona antarctica (assembly GCF_951216825.1). Taxonomy (NCBI): domain Eukaryota; kingdom Metazoa; phylum Chordata; class Actinopteri; order Myctophiformes; family Myctophidae; genus Electrona; species Electrona antarctica. The sequence goes on along the minus strand of NC_136809.1, from coordinate 36,345,479 downwards.
CCCCCCCCCCCCAAAAGAAGAATAAACTGCCGAATTAGTTACAATTTTGCCAGGAACAGACAATCAAATCAAATATGAGTGACTGACTATCGTAAACAATACAGAGCGACAATATTGCAGAGACAGTTTGTTTATTTTTGGACCACAATTCTTATATGAGACGGTTCTAAGATGACTCAATGTTATTCTCCACTTCCGCAACCCAGGGGATGAACGACTGATGATCGACTGCTAGCAGAAATGCGTTATGCGGGACAATCCAAAGTGAGCCAATGACTCCTTTCTATGGCATTAATTAATTATTGAATTAAGTATCTTGCTCCGTTACCCAAGCGTCATCATCACAACCCCACATCCCGATTCCCACCCCAGCTTATCGGCTCTCAATTCCATTCTCCACCTCGCGTGCTGCTCTGGCTGTGCCTCATCCAAGTGTGTATCCATGCATACCAGCATGAGGAGGGTGTGGAAGGAAGTGAGTAGCCAACTAGGCTAGAGCACCGAAGTCACAGTCTTTTTTTTAAAAATCTGAATTCCCATAGACATTTTTGAGTGGTGCAACCACTCCCTTACGGAACTATGTGTGTGGGTGGCTGGCTGGCTGGCTGGTGGGTGGGTGGGTGGGTGGGTGGGTGCGTCTGAGCACGAAAACAGCATGGTTGTTTTTCACCACCTGTGTGCAACCTAACACACATACAAACACACGCACATATTAACTGTATGTATGGTGATTGGTGTGATATAGTGTGCCAGTACAGTGATAGTACAGTAGGCTACAGTTCAGTAGAGGGTACAGTAGAGGGACCCCCACACGGTAACTCTGTCATTTCTCAACCGTTTCGGACACAGGGCGGAACGGGCCGGCACCCTGGGTGCGTTCCTGTGGAGCCCCCCCCCCCCCCCCCCCCCCCAAAAGAAGAATAAACTGCCGAATTAGTTACAATTTCGCCAGGAACAGACAATCAAATCAAATATGAGTGACTGACTATCGTAAACAATACAGAGCGACAATATTGCAGAGACAGTTTGTTTATTTTTGGACCACAATTCTTATATGAGACGGTTCTAAGATGACTCAATGTTATTCTCCACTTCCGCAACCCAGGGGATGAACGACTGATGATCGACTGCTAGCAGAAATGCGTTATGCGGGACAATCCAAAAGTGAGCCAATGACTCCTTTCTATGGCATTAATTAATTATTGAATTAAGTAGGCCTACATTAAATGTATTAATTAATCAGTTAACTCACAGTTATTGGCAATTATCTATCCCTGTCTGCCTGTCTGTCTGTCTGTCTGTCTGTCTGTCTGTCTGTCTGTCTGTCTGTCTGTCTGTCTGTCTGTCTGTCTGTCTGTCTGTCTGTCTGTCTGTCACTCAACCCTCCCACACACCCTATCCCACCACCAGCTAGTCTCCTACTATCATTCCACCTGAGATGGGTCATACAGATTCTTCTTCCATTTATTGCACGGGTCATGTCATCATGGTCTATGTCATAATAACCACAACGGAGGAGAAAAGGTCAAACCATCTCTCGACTCTCGCCCTCTCTTCCATCTGTCTCCCTGTGTGTGCATGTGCGTGTGCGTGTGTGTGTGCATGCGTGCGTGCGTGCGTGAGTGCACGTGCGTGTGTTTAACTGTGTTAGCAGCATGATCCTGGCTATACAAGCTCTCATTTTAACCAGCAATGGCAATTCGAAGAAGGAACATTTTTTTATGGCTAATTCCCGTCAGGGGTTGCCACAGCGGATCAGTTTCCATCTGGTTCAGCGACTCCTACCCTCCGTGACTCCTACCATGCCTGCATGTCATCTCTCACCGCACCCATTAACCTCCTACATGGTCTTCCTCTTGCCTGACAGCTCCATCTTCAACATTCTCCCAATGTACCCCTCATCGCTCCTTCACATGTCCAAACCTCAACCTTGCTTTATCCCGACTTTCTAACATGGACTGATCCCCTTATCCTCCTTGTCACTCCTAATGAGAATCGCAGCATTCTACCACATCCAGCTCCACCTCATCCAGCGTCTATGAATTGGACCACAATGGAAATAAGTCGACTTGTTTTAGTCTAAATGTTTTACTGTACTAATAAAGTGTTCAATCAATCAATCAATCAATCAATCAGGGTGTGTTATACTTTTAGCATAGCTGTCTTGACTGTACAACCCTACTTAACACACTTGTTAATGAAGTATTCAATCAATCAATCAATCAATGAATCATCAATCAATCAAAACGCCTCATGTCTTTTCATCAGTGGTTGTTTTCAAGCCATATACAGCATGACTGGTCTCGCTACCGCCTTATATATCTTCCCTCTCACTGTTGATACCCTTCTGTCATAAATCACTCCTGACACTTTCCTCCATCCATTCCACCCTCTGTTCTTTGCCTCTCTTCCACACTCCCCATTACTTTGGATGGTTAACCCCAGGTATTTAAACTGCTTCACCTTCGCCACATCTACTCCCTGCATGCTCACCATTCCACTGTCCTCCCCCTTGTTCATGTGTGCCTGTCTGCCTGCATATTATTCTGCCTTACTTCTGCTGACTTTCATTCCTCTTCTCTCCAGTACACTTTCCAGAGTCTCTTCAACCTGTCCCCTCATCTCATAGTCCATGGTGCCTCCTCTCCTGCCAGACTCCATCTGTCAACCCGTCCATTACCAATGCTAACAAGAAAGGCATACATACATACAGTATCATATACCACTCTCAGCACCCTCTCATGCTTTCTCTAGGTCCACAAAGACAGTGTAAACCCCTTCTGACCGTATACGTTTCTCCATCAACACTCTCAGAAAAATTAAGCATTTTCCATGTATTTGAATTGTCACCTTTTTGTATTGTATTTGTAAGACACGTAGAAGCCCAAGGCTCAGAACAACATAAATAATACAGTGGTTACAGTGGTTTCAATATGATCTAAGAAAACGCAATAGTTCTAACAATCCAAGGCAAAGGTATTCATTCCACCTGTGGTCCAAACAGAAAATCTATGACCGCAACCTCAGGCCATAAATACACATTTTCTCAAACCACTTTCGACCTGGTGTTTGTTTGATGCGATCACAACCAATTCCTGAGGTTGTAGATGGTCTATTTCTGTCTTCGACGCCACCATTAATACAACAAAGTATGCTTCAAGTTTAAAGAGGTTAATTGTCAGTGTTGTGTGTTAAGTGCTGAGTCTGACATGTAGCGTTGTGCTATGAATGAGACAATGTTCCAATCTAATGAAGGTGCCATTTCAATTAGTGATAAGATGATGATTAAGTTGAATATAATAGAGATGATGTGAGGGATGATGACAGGAGTGGTGGCAATGATGATCAAGGCGAAAAAGAAAGATAATCACAAAACTAATCACAATCATGAGGATGATGACAGGGTACTGATTTTTATTTTGTGTTTTAATTACCCTGCCATATATGATAGCGACTTTAGGCTGTGTGTGTGTGTGTGTGTGTGTGTGTGTGTGTGTGTGTGTGTGTGTGTGTGTGTGCGTGCGTGCGTGCGTGCGTGCGTGCGTGCGTGCGTGCGTGCGTGCGTGCGTGCGTGCGTGCGTGCGTGCGTGCGTGTAATGTATGTGTGTAGGTGGGAAATATCCAATATGTCAGTTAGTCTCAGTAATATGTTATGTTTGTACATGAAGTGCATCTTTTGTTCTTAGAAGACAAAAGACAGATTCTTACTAATGCAATAGTGTGTCTGTTTAACATGACCCCCCTGGTTATAGAGGTATGCAGTGATCACATAGTGACGTAGTCTGTACGCTTTCTGCATACTGGACTTTCCCCAAATCCCCCCCCCCCCCCCGCCCCCTCTCTCCTCTCGTTAAATTAACATTGTGGATTTCACTGTGTATAGACTGAGGTCACTAAGACTGTTTGTCTCTGTTTAAACCTTCACTCACACTGTTATTTATTGTCACTCTCTCCTTGCATGCCCCCCAGCTCCATCCTCTATATGAATATATTTTACAAGCCCCTCCAGACAGTTTCATTTGATGTACATACTAAAATCCTGTGCACAATTGTTAAACCCTAGGCGTCCATTTGTTTAACATTTGTACACTCCCAGAGTTAAAAGAACATGATCGTATACAGTTTATGAATTAACTGACCAGTTATCACTGCTGTTCCTGTTAATGGAAATGCAAGGCTATATTTCTACCCTATATGAGACATACAGGAGATTGGAATTAGCCTGACACTGAGCCTGAATGTTCATTTAGCCTGACACTGAGCCTGAATGTTCATTTAGCCTGACACTGAGCCTGAATGTTCATTTAGCCTGACACTGAGCCTGAATGTTCATTTAGCCTGACACTGAGCCTGAATGTTCATTTAGCCTGACACTGAGCCTGAATGTTCATTTAGCCTGACACTGAGCCTGAATGTTCATTTAGTTTCACTTCATTATCAGAAGTTTATTTCTAATGGGCGTGACTAGCAATTCAGGGCTGTAGCCAGGCAAAACAGGAATATACCAGAGAAGAGGAATGCGCACGCACGCACGCACGCACGCACGCACGCACGCACGCACGCACGCACGCACGCACGCACGCACGCACGCACGCACGCATGAACACAACACAATAAACACAAATCCACTGTCCTAAGAACTATGGCATGCAAGCTGTTTTGGCAGTTAACAAATGGAGACCACCAGATGTGCCCGTAAAAATGTGGAGGGCAACACAACAAAACAAGGCAGAGATTTGTCTGAATTTTATGCCAATTGAGATTTGAACCTCAAGTGTGATGTTGGCAGACTGTTGCATGCTGTAGTTTGCCCTAATTTGCTTCTTTTCTTCTCTCAACTTCATCCAGAGAGGGAGTGGAACTTGAAGGCGTGCTGTGATAACTGTCAGGAGAGGATTCTATCCAAGGATACCACATTAACCAGATGGAGGAATGACAAGCATGCATACTGTGTGCACCGATTTTGGACAGAATCTGAAGGAGTAATATCAAAACAACGTTTTTCAGCTGTGCCTCCGCTCCATTACGAAGCTATGTGTGTTCCTATACGTACGTGACCGTGTGTGTATGTCTGTCTCTGTGTCCGAGGACGGAAAGCTGCAACAAGGTAACTCTGTCATTTCTCTACCGTTTTGGATGTGGGAGTTCTGGGCTCGCTGGAACCGGGCCAGCCCCCTGGGCGTGTTCCTGGGGATCTGGATGTTGCGGGGATCCCCCGGGGACCCCCACACGGTACAGTTGCACCGCTCACTTCACACAGGTGTGATTCTTTTACAAAAGTCGGCCTCCTGGTGGGCAGTGCATGGTGGCACTATAAAAGGCAGATGTGAAAAATGCAGGTCAAAGATCTTTCCTTGGACTCTATAGGGAGTGTACATGCAAAGTTTCACACAGATCAG